>NC_061113.1:237105885-237132163 GCF_002878395.1 Capsicum annuum
GCATGTCTGCTTCTGCTTTCCAAGTAGCACCCTCAACGGACTGATTTGCCACAGAACTTTGACCAAGGGAACTTATTTGTTCCTTAGTCTACAGATCTAATGATCAAGAATCTCTATTGGAACTTTTTCATAAGAAAGGCTTTTCTGAATATTTGTAATTTCTAGAGGAACTATAACAGCTAAATCGTCCATGCATTTTTTTAACAAGGATACATGGAACACTAGATGAACGAAGGATAAATCTGCGAGTAGCTCAAGTTCATGCACTACCTTTCCAACATGACTCAAAATATGGAAGAGGCGTAAAAATCGAGGACTAAGCTTTCCCTTTTTGACAAATCCCTTCACCCCATTCATGGGTGAAACTTTCAAATACACAAGATCATCAACCTCATACTCAAGATCTCTTTTTCTTACGTCTGCATAAGATTTCTGACGACTTTGGGCTGCTTTCCTTTCAATCTCTCTAGAATCAATTGAACTTTCTCCGTGGTTTCAAACACCATGCTTTGCCTAATCAAAATAGTTTCACCCACTTCAAACAAACCAACTGGCGATCTATATCTTTACCCATAAAGAGCCTCAAACGGAGCCATCTGAATGATAACTATTATTATAGAGAACTCAATCAATGATAAATTCTCATCCCAACTACCTTTGAAATCAAGAACACATGTCCTCAACATATCCTCTAGGGTATGAATGGTCTTTTATTCTTGACCATGCAACACAATTTTAAGATGTCTGTATGATCATCCTCACTATGAGAGTAGACAAGAATATCATCCATAAAGATTATGAGAAATATGTCCAGATACTGTTTGAACACTCCGTTCATCAAATCCATAAAGGTTGCTGGGGCATTTGTTAGCCCGAAGGACATGACTAGAAACTAAAAATTACCATAACGGATTCTGAAAGCTATTTTTGGGGTATCACATTCCCTTACTTTAAGATGATGATAGCCAGATCTAAGGTCTATTTTTGAGAAATAACTTGCACCTTGGAGTTGATCAAATAAGTCATCAATTCTAGAAAGAGGATATTTGTTCTTGGCTATAAATTTAGTCAATTGATGCTAGTCAATGCTATTCACAAAGATTTATCTTTCTTTCACACGAATAGGATAGGAGCACCTTAAAGAGCAACACTAGGCCTTATGAAACCTTTATCTAAAAGATCTTTGAGTTGCTCTTTCAAATCTTTAAGCTCGGTGGGAGCCATATGATATAGAGGTATTGAGATGGGCTGATTATCTGGAAGAAGGTCAATCCCAAATTCTATTTTCTTATCGGGAGGTACCCCTGATAAATCTTCGAGAAAAACATCAGGAAACTCATTAACTACACTGACTGACTAAACTGTCGGAGTCTCAGATGTAGTGTCCTTTACTCGAACCAGGTGATAGATACACCATTTGGAAATAAACTTTTTGGCCTTAATAAAAGATATAAAATGACTCTTGAGAGACACCGAATCACCTACATTCTAGGGACGAAATTAAACTAGAAAAAAGTACGGGGTATTACATTAGATCTTGTATGTGTAAATGAAGATTGTTTTGTTATGTGTAAGAATGAAGATTGTATTTTTATGTATAGAAATGAATATCTATGTCTTTACTGTAAAAAATGAAAGAAGATTGAAATCTAATGTGTTTAAAAAAGGGATGAAGATTGATATCTTCTTTGTTAATGAAATGGATGAAGATTGATATCTTCTTTGTTAATGAAATGGATGAAGATTGATATCTTATGTGTTAAATAAATGAATGAAGATTGATATCTTCCATGTGAAAAAACTTGATGAAGTTTGGTTCTTCTACGTAAAAAACATGAATAGTTGTTCTGCGTAGAAATGAAGATTTCTTTTGCATAAAAATGAAGATATCTTCCATGTAAAAATGAATATATATTATGTGTAAAAATGAAGATCTCTTATGTATAGAAATAAATGTTATCTATAAAAATGAATAAAGGTGTAGAAATTAAGATCTTTGGTAAGAAATGACATAGAATTTTAAAAAGTCTGTAAAGACCTAAAACACCATTTTTCACATAGCTGTCCAAAGTTTAGACAATTTGAGACAATTTTAGATTCTAGTGATGCTTTCTCATTTTTATGTTGATAGGGACTCAAATTTGATAAATGTACCGAGGAGTGTATGTGTAACAGTATCTTACACATTCTGGTGTCTAAGAAATGTCCTGCCCTTTATAGTATGATAAAGGGTATGGCTGCTGTGGTGATCCAAAAGTTTTTTGGTCCTGATGTAATTATGTTCTATCTCACTCTCTCTTTCTCTCTCTTTCTACACATATATATGTATCTTGGAGGCTTACGCACTATATTACATTTTCAATTGAGAACAATGGGGGTGCAGATCTTTTCAAAGCTGAGGTCTATAAAGCCTCTAATGGGAATTTTATTGTTCCCCATTGTAAGCATAAACTCTAAGCTGTTGCTGAATGAAGACCAGAAGGTGATCAAGATACAAGACACCAGATACATTCAACAAGTTCTTTATCTTGTGTCTTGTATCTTGATCACCTTCTAGTCTTCATTCAGCAACAACTCAGAGTTTGTGCTTACAATGGGGAATAATAATATTCCTATTGGCGGCTTTATAGACCTCAACTTGGAAAAGCTCTTCACCCCCGTTGTTCTCAATTAAAAATGTAATATAGTACGTAAGCCTAAAAGATACATATATATGTATAGAAAGAGAGAGAGAAAGAGCGAGAGAGCATAAATACATCAGGGCCAAAAAACTTCTGGATGGCCACAGCAGCCATACCCTCTATCATATTATAAAGGGCAGGACATTTCTTAGCTACCAGAATAGGTAAGATATCGTTACTCATACACTCCTCGTGGCATTCAACAAATTTGTATCTCTATCAACATAAAAATGAAAATGCATCAGCACTTTCTAAAATTATCTCAAATTGTATAAATTTTGGACCGCTATGAGAAAAATGATGTTTTGGCTCTTTATAGACTTTTTAAAATTTATGTCTTTTCTTACCAAAGATTGCACTGTCGTTCATTTTTATAGATAACATTTATTTCTATACAGAAGAGATCTTCATTTTTACTCATAAGATATATTCATTTTTACAAGAAAGATATCTTCATTTTATGCAAAAGAAATCTTCATTTCTACGCAGAACAACGATTCATGTTTATTACACAGAAGATATCTAACTTCATCCAATATTTTTACACGGTAGATATCAATATTCATTTATTTATTTAACACATAAGATATCAATAGTCATCCATTTCATTAACAAAGAAGATATCAATCTTCATCCATTTCACTAACAAAGAAGATATCAATCTTCTTCCTTTTTTTTTAAACACATTAGATATCAATTTTCTTTCATTTTTTACACTAAAGACATCGATATTCATTTCTATGCATAAAACAATCTTCATTCTTACTCAGACAGCTAGAAAACAGTGACCTTCACCTGTAGGAAAACTATCAAAAAACGACCAACGATGGAAGGTAAGCGAACACAACCGCAAAGCATCAAGGTAAGAATTCTAGATATAGCTACAGGTAAGTTCCTTGAAACTCGATCGCTTCAATACTCTGCATCACCCCCCTTTACCCTACTTTAGTTTAAGTTTTTATGAATGATTATGTTTATATATTTTTTTGTATTGTTCATTGATGAAGAAGCTTTCTTAGTAGGATTTTGTTAGAAGAAAGCTTCTTCTATTTTTTTCTTTTTTGTTATAGATAAATGTAATGCAATGAACAAGTTGAATATAAGTATTTCAGTTTCAAAATTATGTTTTCCCTCTTTTTTTGTGATTGTTTCTTTTTTCTATTGGTCATTCTTCTGTACAGTCAACTTAAATTTAGAATGACCAGTAAATTTAGGAAGAGTTCAAAAATGTATATAGTCTATCATCGATCTTATACTCCACCATTTCACAGCAGAGCATAGTAGTCGATCGTAGACTATGTGAATCGATGGGGCGTTAGTATCTTATAGTTTGAAAGAAAAACAGTTCAATTAAAAATGATTTAAACAGATAATAATATTTTTTGAGGCTGGTGGAGCAAAATAATTAAATTAAAAAAAGATTTAAATAGATAAACACATATTTTTGGGCTGGTGAAAGAAAATGATTAAATTAAAAATGATTAAAATTGATAATAACATGTTTTAAGGCTGGTTGAATTAATTAATTAAATTAAAAATAATTTAAATAGATATTCTTGAACAGTTTGTTACACTTAATAGACTACCGTCAATGTTGACCCATGTCGAATTCATGTAAAAAATATATTTGTCGTTTGAGGGTCCATCAATTTACTTGGTCTATTGTAGACTTACATCGTAAGAAGTGCATTGATTGATCTTCTGATTATGCGTAGACCGCTGCTATAGACCAACACTTGAATGATTTTTTAAAAATGAATAAATAAATTAAAAGCAAATGTAGTATGGGTTTCTACATATATGAAGGAGGGTAAACAAGTCACATAATCATATTAGAGCTTATACAAATTAGGGATAGTGAATTAAGGAGTGTGTGGATGGGTAGAGATAGAACAAAGAATATGCTAAGAGTAATGCTTGTCAAAGCACATGTATATTTTGAGGATGGTGATTGTATTTGATGACTACACATTCCACATACTCCTTCAATCACCACCCCCAAATCAAAAGAGTATGTGGATGAGATAGTGGTTGAACAATCATCATCCTCAAAACATACTTGTGCTTTGACAACCATTACTTAGGATATTGTTTGTTCGACCACTACTGTAACACCCTGAATCTAATACCCGAAATGCTACATGATTCTCATGACCCCAAAAAAATAAAAGCTAAATCATGACGGATATCTGTACCTGAGCACTTCATAATATACTGTATAAATGCAGAATAAAAGGCTGAAAGGCCATAAGGTTCAAATATCTGATAAAACATAAAATTTGATAATTCGATATATCTATACCATAACAACTGAAATAACTATCTGAACATGATGTAGTCTGAAAGCCTCTAAAATTGACTGAATAAGGAGTTGATGGGACATGTCCCCAACTAACTCTGAACTACTGAAATAATAAAGTAATGAAATAATCATGCTATCCTAAAATGATGAGGACTCACTTCTAGTTTGTCTGTTGAACGTCTGATCTACTAAGGGTGCTCTAGATCTCGTGCTTCTAAACCTATGGTATAAGACACCATAACACAAATGCATCAGTACGATTGAATGTACTAGTATGCAAGTGAGGTAGGCTGAATGCAAAGGATTCATATGCATGAACAATACTAACTGACTGTACAACATGAATGTGATTATACATGCATGAATAAGTAACTTAAACTGAATTTGTGATAATACTGACTATTGAGTCTGAATACTAATAACATGAGTTACTGATTACTGATATAACTGATACTGAGTGGCTGCATCTGACAGTCTAGTTTCTGATGGAACTAGCTGAGTTCCGTATTGTACTGAGTGACTATATTTGACAGTCCTGGGTTTTATAGAACTATCTGAGTTTTATTACTGAGACTGAGACTGTAACAGTGGGAAGTAGTCATCTAACCAAAGTGCCACAAATAAAACATTATAGCTGAGTAAGGGTCCAATCTATAACCCCAATTAGAAGGGTGTCGATACTGTGCCACTGGTAAGGACAAGCTGTGAGTGACCCTCATCTGATAGAGTCCCTAAAAGAGAATGGTGGGACCCTTATCTGACAGTGTTAATCCACATCATCAACCCTCATCTATCAGTGTTGATATATCTACCTATGTTGGCTACATAGTTCTTGAATACAAAGATTGCTTCAAAGAATCACACCCTCATCTGACTGTGTATGTTCCCATCCTTGGGTTCACTTGATGCTGAATCCTACTCCCATCTGAATAGACACTGATCTAATTAAACTGGACTTAACTGGATTGAGTTCACTAAGTTCTGTGGACTATTAGAATATTACTAGTATCTATTCACATGACTGAGATTGCTGAGATTACTGAGTAAAGATGGTCTATTACTGGATTTACTGATTTTTCCTGAGTTGTGAGATTTACTGAATTTATTGATTCATGGCTTAACTAAGAGTATCGTAAAAACTGACACTGGCTCTAGGCACACAACTAAATTATTGGGTACAAGTACCCCCATGACTCGATAACATGAAATTGAAAAGGCATGACACTTCTTGAACACATGACCATAGTTAACAAATTATAAGTCAATCATTGGGGATTTTCATGAAGTACTTTTATGTCATAATCTTACACATGAATGGGAACACATATAATATATCATAATTTCACAATTCTAGTCTCATGAGCATTCCATAAAACAAATACAAGGCATAGATTTAGAATAGGAGTCATTTTGAACATGTAGTTATAGCCCAAGTTCATCATGTAGATCAATAAGGATTCATAAAAACACAATTCTACTCACTTAGGCATTTTATCAAACACAAGGGGAGCATGCTTTGGTCATACTATTTTTAATGAGTCTAATTATCATGGTTACATAAATCAACTTGCAATGTGAAGGGTTTATCACGAACATTATATAAATCATAATATACTAGGACCAATTCTTGAAATTGATAGTCTATAACATGAATGAAACCCAACAACAACATGAACATGAATTTCAATTCAATTAAATCATGAATATTCATAAGTACACAATCTTTGAATTGAAAAGGGTTTCTTGAGATGAATCAACACTAAACATACCTTATAACATGAATCCTTAAAGTTTCTTGGAAAATTCTTGAGCCTTTTACATGAATTTTTGAAACTAGGATTTCTTGCTTTTGAGAGAAAATAATAAACTTTGGGGAAACTTGGGTGTATAATGAGATTTTTAGGTCATTTAGGGATTAATTTCATATTGGGGCTGACTTGGTTTGAGGGAAAATGACCTATTTGCCCTTAAATATGTGGACATTTATTGATAGAAAAATTGGACATCGACGTGTTAAGCGACGCGGCTCATCAATGGCCCCGATGTAATACCTAACGTATCACGCCATGATCATGCCAAGCCTCAGTATTTTGGCTCTGGAAATCTACAACAGTGTTAACCAACGCGATTGGAGACGCGGCACGCCAAGATTGAATTTGTCCACTATTTTGGGACTCTGAACGTAGTCTAAATGAGTTTCGAAAAAGTCAGAAACTTGTTCGGGAACACTTATTGACCTTACCTGATCTTGGATTAATAAAAATATAGGTCATTAAAGGAAATTAAGGTCGTGAAATAAGGTAGCGAACTTTCGAAGGCTAAAATAAACTAAGTCCGGAAACTTAGCTAGAATTTTCTAAGTATGGGACCCCTTGACAAGCTTACAGGACTGAATTAAGCTTAGGATTTTGCGGGGTCTTACAATATATCCCCCTTGAGAGCATTCGTCATCGAATGAGACTGACTGAGATGGGAGAAAAGGTACGATGACGTACATATTGAACATGAACAACTAAACATAAGTACATGACTGACATTACTGATTTACTGAGATTTATTCTGAGCATGCATATCTGATGCATAATTTCATGACTGAACTAATTCATGAATACATGATTAGGATTTTTGATAACTGAATTTCTCACAAAGAAAATGCATATCTGATGCATGAATACGTGACTAAGCTGATACATGAATGCATGACTAAATATGCAATGGTAATCTAATACCGAGTTTGCAACTGAAATCTGAACATGAAAATGAATGCCAAGTTTGAAACTGGAATCTGAACATGAAACTGAATAAGCTTAAGGAAAGCTATTACCTTGGGCTGACATTGAGTTTGCAGAGAAGAGGCAACGGTACTTGTCCCGCAAATCTGCTTCTTCTTCCTAAGTAGCTCCCTAAGCGGACTTATTCCGTCAAAGAATTTTGACTAGAGGAACTTCTTTATTCCTCAATCTATGAGTCTAGTAGTCACGAATTTTGACAGGAATCTCTTCATAAGAGAGTTTTTTATGAACATCTATACCCTCTATAGGGACTACAACTACTGGGTCACCTATGCACTTTATTAGCAAGGAGACATGGAACACTGGATGAACTGCAGCTAGATCTAAAGGCAATTCAAGCTCATAAGCTACCTTGCCGAAACAACTGAGAATCTTGAAGGGACCGACATATCAGGGATTGAGCTTTCCTTGCTGAATATCTTCACTCCCTTCATGGGAGAGATCTTTAGATAAACATAGTCACTAATCTCAAACTCAAGATCCTTTGTGCTTATATCTGCATAAGACTTCTATCGGCTCTGAGCAGCTCGAAGTCTTCCTATGATCAACTGGACTTTTTCTAAGGCATCAAATACTAAGTCAGTCCCTATAACTGAGGCCTCACTAACTTCGAACCAACCGACTGGAGATCTGTATCTCCTACCATAGACAGCGTCAAATGTAACCATCCGAATACTGGAGTGATAACTTTTGTTGTATGCAAACTCAATCAAAGGTAAGTGATCATCCCAACTACCCTTGAAATCAATGCCAGATAAATTGGAGCAGAGGAATTTCACATGATATTTAAAAACTTTGTAAAAATTATTATAAATCATAATAATTAACAACTCAAATATCAAAAACTATATAAAAATTGATTGACTCTCTGGATTCCATTTGTAACACAAAAATTGGAACAGAGAAAGTATTATATATTACTATGTATAAAATTTTTATAAATCTCAATAACCTTTAATAATTTAATTAAAATATTTAATAATCATACAAAACTAATTGACTTTCTAAATTTCATTAGTGTCCTATAGTGTCCCATAAATTAAAATAAAAAAATATGACATATATTGAGTTCGTACTAGCACATGCTCGTCGTATCTAGTCTTCCAACAAACTAGAAGAAGGCGAAGGATGTGTAGAAAGTATGCTATTTTTGTATTTACGCCATCCTTCTTGTTTATGAAAAGTATTTTACAATTATCTCATGTTTGATTTGCTTAAATATTTTTAAAAATATTTTCTAGACCCTGACCCCTCCCCTCTACCAGCCCCTTTCGAAAAAGTATTTAATTTTTTAAAATTAAATTCAAACTTTTCTTACCAACACCCTAGCAGCCCCCTCCCTGTATTTTTTTTAATTTACTTTTCAAAAAAAAAATTCAAAACTATTTTTTTTAAATTTAATTTTCAAAAAAAAATAAAAATTCAAACCTTTTTTTCTTACCTCCCCCCCTCCCCCCAAGAAAATATTTAATTTTTTAATTTATTTTTTAGAAAATATTTCAAAGCTTTTTTCTTACCCTACACTTCTTATCCTTTTTGTTCTCATTATTTTTAATCAAATATATATAAATACTTTTAGAAAATATTTTCTACTTGTATAATGAACACAAGAATATAAATAAGAAACAATTGATTTTTCTAAAAAATGTTTTCCTTCTCCATATGGAACACACCCTAAAAAAAATATTTTTTGGGGTCAAAAATTATTTTTCTAAAAAATATATTCTATTCTTTAGCTAAACACCAAATTATATTTTTTGAAAATAGTTTTTTCATCAGCAACCAAACACTAAAAAAAATTTCCAAATTTTTTTCACTCACCAACCAAACATAAGAAAATAAGTTAGAAACCACTCCACCAATAGAATTTTCGGAAACCGCAGTACATCTTTGTGGCTCCTGTATGAATAAAGTAATGCGCTTCCGCCATAATCCGCTGCCTCAAATCATCAACACATGGCATACATAATCTACTATGGTATCTTAACATACCATCTACCCCTTAGGAGAAAACCTCTATCTTTTGGTCTTTAACTGACTCCTTTAGTTTGACCAAAACTAGAATCCTTGTTTTGCTTCTCCTTCACTTATGGAACTAGGAAAGATTTCACTTATGGAACTAGGAAAGATTTGGAACAACTCTAAACCCTAACATTCCCTTCAGCTGAATCAACTAATCTCATACCCAATCTAGATAACCGATGCACTTCCTGAACGTACTCTTTCTTATTATTGTCCACATTAGCAACACTGCCCATAGATAATCTACTAAGGGTGTCTTCCACTACACTGGCCTTGCCCGGATGATACAACACGCTCATATCATAATCCTTCTACAATTCTAACCAACTTCTCTACGGAGGTTCAACTCTCTTTGAGTAAACACATACTGAAAACTTTTGTGATCCGTGAACACATCAACATGGATCCCATAAAGATAATGTCTCCAGATTTTCAAAGCAAACACAACAGTAAGTAACTCAAGATCATGGTTTGGGTAATTCTTTTTATGAGGCATAAGATGTATAGAGACATAGGCTATAACCTTACCTCTCTGCATTAAAACACAAACCAAACCAACTCTAGAGGCATCATAAAAAATAATAAAATCATCTGTACCATTGGGTAATGCTAAAACTGAGGCTGAAGTGAGTCGAGTCTTCAACTCCTAAAAACTCTTCTCGCAGGAAACTGACCACTGAAACTTAACTTTATTCTAAGTCAATCTACATATAAGATATGCAATAGATGAGAAATCCTTAACAAAATGTCTGTAATAGCTAGCTAAACCCAAGAAACTCCTAATATCTAATGGATAAATAGGTCTAGGTCAATTTCTTATGGATTTTGTCTTTTGAGGATCAATTCTAATACCTTCACTGGAAATAATATAACCAAGGAAAGATATTGACCTTAGCCAAAATTAACATTTACTGAATTAGGTGAATAATTGGTGATCACTAAGAGTGTGCAATAGAATTCTAAGATGATCTGCATGATCGTCCTCACTATGAGAGTAGACAAGAATATCATCGATAAAGATTATGATAAACATGTCCAGGTACTGTTTGAACACTCGCTGCTGGGGCATTTCTTAGCCCGAGAGACATGACTAGAAACTCAAAATAACCGTAACGAGTTCTAAAAGCTGTCTTTGGGATATTATATTCCCTTACTTCAAGCTAATGAGACCCAGATCTAAGGTCTATTTTGGATAAATAACTTACACCTTGGAGTTGATCAAATAAGTCATCAATTTTAGAAAGAGAATATTTGTTCTTGACTGTAACTTTATTCAACAGACGATAGTCGATGCACATTCATAAAGAGCCATCTTTCTTTCGCGCGAAGATGGGAGTGCCCCATGGAGAAACACTAGGTCATATGAAACCTTTATCTAAAAGATCTTTGATTTGCTCTTTCAACTCTTTAAGATCGGTGGTATCCATACAATATGAAGGTATTGAGATGGGTTGAGTATCTGGAAGAAGGTTAATCCCTAATTCTATTTCTCTATTGGAAGTTACCCCTAGCAAATATTCGGAAAAAAAATCAGGAAACTCATTAACTACACTGACTGACTGAACTATTGAAGTCTCAAACTTAGTGTCCTTGACTCGAACCAGATGATAGATACACCCTTTGGAAATCAACTTTCTGGCCTTAAGGTAAGATATGAAATGACTCTTGAGAAACACTGAATCACCTGGCATTCTAGGGATGAAATTAATCTAGCAAAAAGTGTGGGGTATTACATTAGATCTTATATGTTTAAATGAAGATTGTTTTATTATGTGTAAGAATGAAGATTGGTTTTTATGTATTTTTTATGCGTAGAAATTAATATCGATGTCTTTAGTGTAAAAAATAAAAGAAGATTGACATCTAATGTGTTTAAAAAAAGGATAAAGATTGATATCTTCTTTGTTAATGAAATGGATGAAGATTGATATCTTCTTTGTTAATGAAATAGATGAAGATTGATATCTTCTTTGTTAATAAAATGGATAAAGATTGATATTTTCTTGGTTAATGAAATGGATGAAGATTGATACCTTATATGTTAAATAAATGAATGAAGATTGATATCTTCCATGTGAAAAAACTGGATGAAGTTTGATATCTTCTATTTAAAAAAAATTGAATAGCTGTTCAGCATAGAAATGAAGATTTCTTTTGCATAAAAATGAAGATATCTTCCATATAAAAATGTATATATCTTACGAGTAAAAATGAAGATTTCTTATGTATAGAAATAAATGTTATCTATAAAGATGAACGATGGTGTAGAAATGAAGATCTTTGGTAAGAAAAGACATAAAGTTTTAAAAAGTATGTAAAGGGCTAAAACACCATTTTTCTCATAGCTGTCCCAAATTTATACAATTTGTGACAATTTTAGAATCTATTGATGCATTCTCATTTTTATATTGATAGGGATTCAAATTTGATAAATTCCTCAAGGAGTATATGAGTAACGGTAGCTTACCCATTCTTCTATCTAAGAAATGTCCTGCCTTTTATAGTATGATAGGTATGGCTGCTGTGGTGATCTAGAAGTTTTTTAGCCTTGATGTATTAATTTTCTCTCTAACTCTCTCTTTCTCTCTCTTCTACTCATATATATATGTATCTTGGAGGCTTATGTACTATATTACATTTTCAATTGGAACAATGGGGGTAGAGAGCTTTTCCAAGATGAGGTCTGTAAAGCCTCCAATGGGAATTTTACTGTTCCCCATTTTAAGCACAAACTCTGAGCTGTAGCTGAATGAAGACTAGAAGGTGATCAAGATACAAGATTCTGTATCTTGTGTCATGTATCTTAATCACCTTCTAGTCTTCATTCAACAATAACTCAGAGTTTGTGCTTCCAATGGGGAACAATAAAATTCCCATTGGAGGTTTTATAAACCTCAGCTTGGAAAAGCTCTTCACCCCCGTTGTTCTCAATTAAAAATGTAATATAGTATGTAAGCCTCAAAGATACATATATATGTATAGAAAGAGAGAGAGAAAAAGAGAGAGTGAGAGAGAGAATAAATACATCAGGGTCAAAAAACTTCTGGATCGCCACAACAGTCATACTCTCTATCATACTATAAAGGGCAAGACATTTCTTAGATACCATAATATGTAAGATACCGTTATTCATACACTCCTCCGGCCATTCATCAAATTTGAATCCCTATCAACATAAGATAAAAATGCATCAGTATTTTCTAAAATTGTCTCAAATTATATAAATTTTGGATAGCTATGAGAAAAATGGTGTTTTATCCCTTTATAGTCTTTTTAAAATTCTATGTCTTTTCTTACCAAAGATCTTCATTTCTACACCGTCGTTCCTTTTTATAGATAAAATTTATTTCTATAGGGAAGAGATCTTCATTTTTACTCATAAGATATATTCATTTTTACAGGAAAGATATCTTCATTTTATGCAATAGAAATCTTCATTTCTACGCAGAACTGCTATTCATGTTTTCTACACAGAAGATATCGAACTTCATCCAGATTTTTTCACACATGGAAGATATCAATCTTCATTTATTTATTTAATACATAAGATTTCAATCTTCATCCATTTTTATTAACAAAGAAGATATCAATCTTCTTCCTTTATTTAAACAAATTAGATATCAATTTTATTTCATTTTTTTTACTCTAAAGACATCGATATTTATTTCTACGCATAAAGCACCAATCTTCATTCTTACTCAGATGGCTGGAAGACAGTGACTTTCACCAGAAGGAAAACTACCAAAAAATGACCAATGACAGAAGGTAAGCGAACACAACCGCAAAGCATCAAGGTAAAAATTCTAGATGCAGCCACATGTAAGTTCTTTCAAACTCGATCCCTTTAATACTCTGCATCGCCATCACCACCACCACCCCACCATCACCCTAATTTAGTTTAAGTTTTTATGAATGATTATGTTTATATATTTTTTGTATTATTCATTGATGAAGAATCTTTCTTAGTAGGATTTTGTTAGAATAAATCTTCTTCTATTTTGCCTTTTTTATTGAAGATGAATGTAATGCAATGAACAAGTTGAATATATGTATTTCAGTTTCAAAATTATGTTTTCCCTCTTTCTGTGATTGTTTCTTTTTTCTGTTGGTTATTCTTCTTTATAGTTAACTTAAATTCAGATTGACGATTAAATTCAGAAAGAGTTCAAGAGCTATATATATTCTATCATCGATTTTATACTCCACCATTTCTCAACTAAACATATTAGTCGATCGTAGACTATGTGAATCGATTGGCTATTAGTATCTTGTAGTTTGAAAGAAAAATAGTTAAATTAAAAATGATTTAAACATATAATAACATGTTTTGGGGATGGTGGAATAAAATAATTAAATTAAAAATAATTTAAACAAATAATAACATGTTTTGAGGATGGTGGAACAAAATACTTAGATTAAAAATGATTTAAACAAATAAAAACATGTTTTGGAGTTGGTGGAACAAAATAATTAAATTAAAAAAGATTTAAATAGATAATCACATGTTTTGGGGCTGGTGAAAGAAAATAATTAACTGAAAAATGATTTAAACAGATAATAACATGTTTTAAGGCTGGTTGAACTAAATAATTAAATTAAAAATGATTTAAATAATATTCTTGAACTGTTGGTGACAGTTAATAGACTGCCGTTGATGTTGACCCCTGTCAAATTCATGTAAAAAATATACTTATGCTTTGAGGGTCCATTGATTTTCTTGGTCTATCATAGACTTACACCATAAGGAGTGCATTGATTGATCTCCTGATTATGCGTAGACCGCTGCTATAGACCAACACTTGGATGTTTTCTAAAAATGAATAAATAAATTAAAAATAAATGTAGTGTGGGTTTCTATACATATGAAGGAGTGTAAACAAGTCACATAATCATATTAGAGCTTATACAAATTAGGGATGGTGAATAAAGGAGTGTGTAGATGGGTAGTGATCGAACAAACAATATGCTAAGAGTAATGTTTGTCAAATCACAAGTATATTTTGAGGATAGTGATTGTATTTGATGACTACACATTCCACATAGTCCTTCAATCACCACCCCCAAATCAAAAGAGTATGTGGAATGGATAGTGGTTGAACAATCATCATCCTCAAAATATATTTGTGCTTTGACAACCATTACTCTTAGGATATTGTTTGTTCGACCACTACTCATCTACACGCTCCTTAATTCACCATACCTAATTTGTATAAGCTCTAATATGATTATGTGACTTGTTTATACTCCTTCATATGTGTAGAAACCCATGCTACATTTATCTTTAATTGCTCAATTGCGAAGATGCACTATTAGAAATTACCCTTATGACAATGGTTCAAAAATCGTTGCGATAGATATAAAACCATTGCCATAGAGCTACCACAACGGTTTGATATGTGTTGCATATGTGAGCGTTGGGATTCACCTATTGTAACGAATTTTGTAATTGTTACAAAAACCATTGCAATAGGTCTATCTATTGCTATAGTTTTTATCACTCTTTTTGAGACGGTTCGAATTATCTATTGCAATAGTTCCTAACCATTGCAATAGAATGTATTGCAATGGTTAAGAGATGTTGCAATAGACTGTATTGCAAGGGTTAAGAACCGTTTCAATAGATTGTATTGCAACGGTTAAGAACTGTTGCAATAGACTCTATTGCAATGACAAAAAAAGTTGCAATAATCCTGTTACAACAATTATTGATCTTTTGCAATGGTGTTTCACTACCTCTGGCAATGGTTTATGACACTTATTGCAACAATTTTTGAATCTTTTGCAATATTTTTTTGCTACCTATTTCAACATTTGCCACCTATTATTGCAGCTAGTTCAAATACCAATTGATGTATAGAGAGAGAGATAGAAAATTATATTAATACACAATTATATATATACATCATAGAAAAATATTTTATTAAAAATAATTCAAATTAAAATATCCAACAAACTAGTAATCTAAATTCAAAAGAAAAATTTTAAAGTCAAATGATCATTAGTTTTCCCATAAAGTATCAAGTTCAAGTGTCCATAAGTTTCACAAAATTCAATATAAAAAAGATCGATACTAAAACATCTATCAACATTTCAAAAATTTTCTCAAGTAAGGTCAATTTATTCATCACTTTCTTCACCTCCTCCTTTGTTTTGAACATCTATAAAAAGAGAAAAAATAATCTTCATTAGCACTTAAATGACAACATATTTAAGTCATTAATAAAATGAATAATACTGAAATTAAAAAAATAAATCAATGAAGGAGATACAAGCATGTCAGCTAAAATTAAAAACGAATAATGCTAACAGGAATAGAAAATGCTATGGTCCAGGTTCCTCAAAACTATTATTGTCAATATTTATAGCTATTGGAAACCAAATACAATAGTTTGTATTTACTATATACAATAAGTGAGTAGATTGGCTGTTTTTTTTTTTTCATAGATATTCAAAATATGCTTTCACAAGAGATTTTTATCAAACACCTGATGAGCATCAGTAATAATGATATTTAGCAATCATACACTTGAATGTAGAAGAAAAATGTAAAGAAATTGACAAGAATCATTGCATGTACACATACCAAAAAAGAAAGACGTGGAGAAAAACATAAAATATGTATCCAAGAAATATAATTCGCGAAAAATAAATCAAAAAATAAAAATAAAAAGAGAAAGGAATAATTAGTAACTCAAGAATATGAACAAATTTATACCCCAAGAATGAACATACAAATGAGAAAGAACCTCTCCACAATTGGAGTTATTTATTTAGTTACTTATGCGACATGGGCATTGGCTTTCTGGTATGATTCAATCCTTGTATCAAAGGGAGAGATTTCTGGTGGTGCAACCATTGTTTGTTTTTTTGGTGTTTATGGGATGATAATAGTTTACCAATTGACGTAACTAGAACTACTAAAGTTTTTTCAACTGGCAACATATCTCTGGCATAAGTAAATTAAGTGTATATTTGTGTAGGGGCTTGGCTCTATCCCTATCTTATTTTTCTCTGTTTGCACAAGGAACCGTTGTGGCTACCAGGGTATTTGAAGTTATAGGCAGAGTGCTTCAGATAGATCCCTACAGTACCGAGGGAAGGAGGTTGTCAACTATAAGAGGGTATTGAGTTTAAATGTGTTACCTTTTCATAGCTGACTCATCCAACTGTCCAGATTCTCTAGTCTCTTAACTTAGTTGTTCCAGCTTCTAGGACATTAGCATTAGTGGGTATTAGTGGAGGTGGAAAGTCAACAATTTTTTCTCTTATAGAAAGGTTTTATGATCCTGATCAGGGTAAGCATATGAAACTCGCCACAAATGAACATACCAATCACTTTCTGGACTACCTAGCTATTTCTTTTTTTCATATTGCTTTTTTTTAATTTTTCCTTTTAACTATCTCCTCTCTCTTAATGTTTTTAAATTTAGTTTATTCTTTTCTCAATGAATGTTATAGGTATTAAATATGTAAAGGTATCATTCTGAGGGATGGAACTATGTTTGACATGCAAAGTCCTACAATTTCACAGCTTAAATCCCATAGTCTTCCTTAAAAATAGATAAATTCTCATGCAACAAAAAGAAAAGAAGAAGAAGAAAGGGCGAGAAGAAGAAGAAAAGAAGACAGACCTTGATTGTTACTCCTAATAAATGGACAATTGATTTGTTGAATAGCGACCTCTTCCCTTGACGAATGAGCATTAAATCTTATCATATTAGGATCAAGTGTTAATCCTGGATTTTGACGTTTCAATTGTTCAATGATGTTCATTGTAACATCTCATTCAATGACATCTCTTTCTGTCTGCATTCTTTGTTGTATCCTCTCTTTTAGTTCATCCATTCTCTTTTCCATCAATTCATCCGCAGTAATATTTGAAGAGGGTCCAAAAACACTTACTTCTTGTTTTAAAAAAGGCTTGGTCACCCTACGTCTGATACGATAAAAACAAGGTACGCACGAAAAGTCTCAAAACAGTCAACAAATCAAGAGAAATTCGAGGACACCTTTGAGAACTAGTTTCGGCCAAACAACAACAACACAAGACTACAAGGAAACAAGGTATATTTATACACCAAAACAGCCACTAAAACGTGATAAACACAAGAAGATAGACAACAATATGATATGGTTAATAACAACAACAAATGGTTACATGATATATGAACAACAAGACCTAATGATTTTCCTAAAAAAACAATAACTAAGACATGAAATGTAGAGATAGATAGTGAGACATACACTACAATAAGACCCAAGAACCCAAAGATATATTAAATCTAAGGACCCCTAGAACTTACAATAGCAAATCCACACTCTTACAAAGACACGAGAGGGATTCCACCAATTAAGCACCATCATTTCCAAGCAATACACATTCATAAGTTCTTCGACACTTTCCATGTCCTAGTTTTGGCCTAGGGAGGCTCTCTCTATCTCAATAGATATGTTCTTATTCTTTCAATATCATGAGACAACTAACTTAAATAAAACCCTAACTTGTTCCGTATACATTTATTACAAAATGGAACAAAAAAATGTCCATGATACCCCTCAAGGTGAGGTGCCCCTCAAGTGTAAAAGTGGACTATTTTTGGTGTGTTTTGGACCTCTTCTACACTTCAATTGCACACACCAAGTCTCGAGACTAATGCGTACCCTCATCAGTCCATAGCCGTGATTATTCTTATATCATCCTCTCCATCTTGAGAGGAATTTGCCCACAAATTCATGGTTTTATCTCGTTCAATTGGCCACTTCAAAAGAACTACCAAAAACAGTTCACAAAATATAAAGAATTCAAGTGCTCAGTAACAACAAATCTCGACCAACATCTTCATTTAGAACCTTGGCTTCCTCCCCATCGTAAGAATTGCCTTCAATCTTATTTAGATCGATTGAGTTTCAACTTTATCCAAGATATCACTAGGAACATTATTATCCATTGTAGTCAAGAAGTTACCTACAAAAAACACAAGCAAATTAGTTGTACAAGAAAAGTCCTCACACTCTTTATTTCTGTAACGCCCCAAATCTGGTACCCAAAATGCTACACGATGCTCATGACCCCGAAGGACCACAAGATAACTCATGAATTATATCTGTACCTGAACACTGAATAATAATAATAATATCATAAATGCGAAAACATGAACTGAAAGGCCATGAGGTTTAATACTGATACATGACTGAAAATATAGTATAACAATACCAAAACTGAATACAAATACTGAAATACTAAAGTCTGAATATCTAGTCTAAAATCCTCTAAACTTTCTAAATTGGGAGTTGATGGGATAGGTCCCCAACTAACTTCAACTACTGAAATAAACTAAAAACTGAAATAATAAAGTAATCATCATGTCCTCAAAGGATGAGGACTCGCTACTAAATCTGCTGAACTGGGATGCTACTGATGCTCTGTAGCTCTTGCTTCTAAACCTATGGCATAAAATAAAACACCATAGTGAAAATGCATCAGTACGTTGGAATGTACTGGCATGCAAGTGACGTAGGCTGAATTCAATAGGGTTCATATGCATGAAAAATACTAACTAACTGACTAACATGAAAGTAAGAATACAGGCATAAATATGTAACTGAAACTGAGATCATGATATGGGTGAATTCTAAGTTCTGACTACTGAGTCTATTGATAACATGGATTCACTGACATCTGAGTTTACGATTACTAGGATACTGAATAACTGAGTTTACTGATATTGATAACTGAGTCAATGATAAGTGAGGACTGGTACTGTATTACTGAATACTGAGGGACTGATGTTACACTACTGATAAATGAATAACTATTTCTGACAATTCCAATTATGAAGAACAGGTGTGGTTGTCTATACCTGATAGTTGTGTATCTAAACATATATATATATATATATATATATATATATATAATATGAGTTTCTAATAACTGATATAGCTGATACTGAGTAATTGTATCTGACAGTTCTGAATCTGAAGAACTATCCGAGTTTTTTTATTGAGACTGAAACTGAGACTGTGGGAGGTAATCATCTAACCAACATGCCCCAGAATTAAGCTGGTGGGTTCCAACCTATAACCCAGCTGGAAGTGTGTCAATACCATGCCACAGGTAAAGACATGCTATGAGTAACCCTCATTTGATAGTGTCTCCAAAAGAGAATGGTGGGCCCCTCATCCGACAGTACTTATCTACCTCATCAACCCTCGATCTGATAGCATTGATGTCTCAACCTATGCTGGCTACATAGTTCTGGAATGAAAGGGTTGCTTCTAAGAATCACACCCTCATATGAAAGTGTGTGTTCCCATCCTTAGGTTCACTCGGTGCTGAATCCTACTCCCAACTAAATTAAGACTAAACATGATTAACTGAACAGAACTGTTACTGATGGTATAGTTTAGCTGAGCTGAACTGGGTTTACTGAGTTCCGTTGACTGACTCATCTGATTCCCTACTGACTGACTCATCTAATCTGCTGACTGATTAATGGTTAGGTACTGGCCATAAGAGATTGAATGGTACTTAGTCTGAATAACTGGGCTGAGGATATGGAGCTAACTGAGTAACGTGAGATAGCTAAGCGTGAATTTGTGAAATACTACATTATCTAAGGATGCAAGACCAAACATATGACATGATTTTGAAACATTCCAAAGACTGGGGTACTGAAATACTAATAACTGAGTAACTAAAAACTGTACGATATGGTCTAGCAAGTCTAAAATTGATTACTAAATTGAAGCTGACATCATAACTAAGACTGTAACTGGGACTCATAATAGAACTAAATACTAGGTCCTAATAACTAAATACTGATAACTGAGGGTTAGGCTGATATTGAAATACTTGATTCTGAGATTTGAACACTGATTACTGAAGTTGTAATTGGGATGGCAACTGAGTTATGATAGTTGCACAATGAAGGATGACATAAGTCAAGGATCTGAATGTATCTTCACACTCTGACCTTTCCTAATTTCTAAGTGCTACCTCTTGCTAGCCATTTACTTGCACTAACATGATATTTAAGCCTATCTTCATAACTACACCCTCGTGTAAACAAGCATGCAACAATCTTCTCTTAACATGTAACATTCACTCTAACATCTAAGAAACTGCTCATCGCTACACTGCTTTCACAAAGAGAGCTTACTGAAGGGTTAAGTCAGGGGGATCTGATGCATAAATAGACATTAAATGAACTTGATGCCTGAATGAAGCCTGAGGAATAGAGTATAAACATCATGGACTCACCAAGAGGTATAAATTGAGGATATGCATAAAATAATCTGAATTTGACTGATCAGTAGGGGCGTAGCATAAGTCATAGAAGCTGAGTATACTGTAAAACATGATATGCGTACATGAATTATGAGATACATGACCTGAATTTGGAGTTTTCTAATTTTGTGGGACATGATCTTTATTACTTAGGGGAATAGAACTAATCCACTTATGCTGGGGACTGGAATCGTACATGATTCTATGGAAAGTGTATGAATATAAGTTGTGTTCATATAATGGAGATGTGAAGCATACGTAGGTATCATACCAATTGGAGTACAAAACTTTACACTGAGGTAATTATGGGTCAAGAATCGTTTCCCCTTACAACTTTTCTATTTATACTGGCACTACTACTGGAATTTTGAGAGCCTGACTTGGTTACTTGATCTATCATCTCCCCCTTAACTTTAAGCCATCATATTAAGTCTATAAACACTTGACTAAACTCTGAACTGAACTGGAATCATCATTACATACTTACACTTTGTTCGACACATCCCTGCTAAACATATCATCTACTTCTGTTTCACACTAATATCATATCCACACCTTTACACTTAATTTCAAATCAATAGTCTTAATTTCTTGCTTGCACTATTTAATCCTACTGGATTACCTCGGTACAACTGTCCCTATGAATACATAATCTGTTCAATCTGGATATCATTATTCCAACTCTACTACTACTAAACTCCTGGGTTCATACTTCTAACTCTAGGCCTATGCTATCATAGGATTTGGAGAAGGGATCTGATAATCTATCTAAATTTAGGTTCTAGAAGAAGTTGTCATGATCATGGATGAAATCGGTACAACTTTAGAACATAACTGAACTGATGGGATACTATTAAGCTTGTGGGAAATCCTATAGATGTCTTCAAGTATTGTCTGAGGAAGCCCTATCTTTAGGACCTTGAGCTCCACTGTTTTGGTTACCTTGAAAGCAAGGTGGAGTTGACATTAGTGGCGCATGATGAGAATCTACATGAGTTTCTTAGAAAACCTTTCTATAGCAGATTTGAAATATGAAAGAATGGAAACTATTCCTAAAACATCTCATAGCCTCCTGCATGTAAGTGTGGTGCACAACACACCCATGTACACTAATAAATGTGGCTTTCTGATTTCCTAGGACACTGTTGAGCCTGGCTCTGATACCAAGTTTGTAACACCCCAAATCAGGTACCCGGAATGCTACACGGTGCTCATGACTTTGAAGGACCATAAGCTAACCCATGACTGATATCTATACCTGAACATTACATAATAATAATAATATCATAAATACGAAAACATGAATTGAAAGGTCATAAGGTTCAATACCGATACATAACTGAAAATGTGGTATAATAATACCGAAACTGAATACAAATTCTAAAACTACTAAAGTTTGAATATCTAGTCTGAAAGCCTCTAAACTGTCTGAATGGGGAGTCGACGGGATAGGTTCCCAACTAACTCCAACTACTGAAATAAATTGAAAACTAAAATAACAAAGTAATCATTATGTCCTCGAAGGATGAGGACTCACTACTAACTCTGACTGCTGAACTGGGATGCTACTGATGCTCTGGAGCTCAAGCTTCTAAACCTATGGTATAAAATAACATACCATAGCGCAAATACATTAGTACATTGGAATGTGCTGGTATGCAAGTGAGGTAGGCTGAATGCAATAGGGTTCACATGCATGAACAATACTAACTGACTGACTAACATGAAAGTGAGAATACAGGCATGAATATGTAACTAAAACTGAGATCATGATATGGTTGAATACTAAGTTCTGACTACTGAGTCTATTGATAACATAAATTCACTAACATCTGAGTTTATAATTACTGGGATACTGAATAACTAAGTTTACTGATATTAATAACCGATTCACTGATAAGTAAGGACTGGTACTGTTTTACTAAATACTGAGAGACTGATGTTATACTACTGATAAATGAATAACTATTTCTGATAGTTCTAATTTTGAAGAACTGGTCTGGTTGTTTGTACCTGACAGTCATGTATCTGAACATATATATATATAACATGAGTTACTAATAACTGATATAGCTGATACTGAGTGATTGTATCTAAAAATCTATATTCTAATAGAACTTACTGAGTTTTGTACTGTTCTAAGTTGACTGTATCTGACAGTCCTGAATTTGAAGAACTATCTGAGTTCTTTTACTGAGACTAAGATTGAGATTGAAATTGATATTGTGGGAGGTAATCATCTAACCAACATACCCCGGAATTAAGATGGTGGGGTCCAACCTATAACCCCAGCTGGAAGGGTGTCAATACTGTGCCATGGGTAAAGACAAGCTGTGAGTAGCCCTTATTTGACAGTATCCCCAAAAGAGAATGGTGGGCCCCTCATCTGACAGTACTTATCCACCCCATCAACCCTTGATCTGATAGAATTGATGTCTCAACCTATGCTGGCTACATAGTTCTGGAATGCAAGGGTTGCTTCTAAGAATCACACCCTTATTTGACAGTGTGTGTTTCCATCCTTGGGGTCACTCGGTACTGAATCCTACTCCTAACTGAATTAACACTGAACATAATTAACTGAACTGATACTGATGGTATGATTTAGCTGAGGTGAACTGGGTTTATTGAGTTCTGTTGACTGATGAAAATATTACTGAGATTTGAAGACTGACTGAGAGTATTGAGATTGCAGAGATTACTGGGAATACTGAGGTTACTGAGATTGCTGAGTACTGAGATCATTGAGATTACTGAACTAATGAGATTACTGGGATTACTGAGTTATTCCTGAGTCACATGACTGACTGAGTTCTATGGATCATGGCTTGACTGAGAGTATCGTGGAAACATGACACTGGCTCTAGGCACACAACTATTTTTTTTGGGTACAAGTACCCCCAGGACTCGATAGAAGAAAATTGACAAAGCATGACTTTCTGGAATACATGACCAAAGTTCATAATTCATAATATGATAGTTAGGGATATCATACTACACATAGTTCTCAAAGTCTTATACATGGAAGGGAATGCATATAACAACATGCCATAATTCCATCAATCTAGTTTCATGAACATTCCATCAACAATCATAATGCATAACAATATCATAGAAGTCATTGTTTTCATAAGGGTATATCATGCATTTGTCATTTAGTTCACAATTTAGCTATAATACATGATTTCTAGTCTCTTAAGTATTTTATCAAACATCTTATATTCACAACTTAGGCATAGTGTAATCATCAAATTATTCATCATGTAAAACCAAATTTACATGTTTCCAGCTCATATGATATCATAGATCCACAAAAACACATAAAGATTCCAACTTGGGAATCATTTAAGATTAATCACATGAACATATTCAATGCATAATATAAACATCATGATATATGATTTAGAAGAGGGTTATTGAGCTTCATGGATGAAAGGAATCCATGAATGAACACTACACATACCTTAGTTCATAAATATACGAAGATTAACGGAGAGATTCTTGAGTTTGAGTCTTAAATTTGGATCCCCTATTGAAAACCCTAATCTTATTCTTGAGACTTTTTGAGAGAAGAGAGTATATATTGGTGAAAATAGGGCTAAATCCCATGTTTTTGATATATATATATAGGGGTGAGAAAATGACCAAATTAACACTCAAGACACGGAAGTGTAATGCTGAAAAACTGGGTACAAAGGCTACACAAAGGGCGACGCCTTTGGTAGAGCCTTTTGTACCCTGGTTGGCGCCTTTGGTAGAGCCTTTTCTACCCTGGACGGCGTATTTGGTAGGGATTTTCCCACAAAGGCTACACCAAGGGCGATGCCTCTTCATAGACTTTAGCTACTGATTAAAAATCCAAACGAGCCATAAACGGATTCCGAAAGTTTTGAAACTCATCCGGCATGTACTATTACCTTGTCCCATCGTAACGTAACTTGAAAATCACAAAACAGAGGTCGGGAAGATTTTCAAATAAATCCCCGAAGTTTGGAGGCTTAAAATAAGACTGTCTTAAACACTTAGCTAAAATTTTCTAATTGTTGGACCTTCTATAGAGCTTCAAGGAGCAGCCGAATTTAAACGCAATATTTTGTGGGGTCTTACAGTTTCCTTGCCTCTCGGATTCCTCACACTTAATCTCACAAGTGTTGTAAGCTTTCTTGTACTCCGGAAGGTGTTGAGAGGTGAACCAAGCGTTTACAATGACTCAAAAAGACTATGACACACAAAGGACGTAAAAACGATGAACGTTTTCAAAACTAACTTACAATCTAGTACTAGCTTGTAAGTTAGTAATGGAATCAATAAACGAAACTAAAAAAACAACACAATGAAACTAAAAGATCATAATTTGAGCTTAAATATGTTGCGTGAACAGTAAAATGTGATGATATGGTAGCCATGTATTGGTTTTGTTTTTTGAAATTTTATTTTCCAATTCAAGTCTTGATCCAATTGTAATTTGAAAATGGTGGGAATTGGTTGAGGAGGGAAAACAAGTCTTGAAATCCTCTTTCAAGTTCAAAAAGCAATACTTGAATTTTTTCCTCAAGACATGGTCCTTAAATCAAGGAGAGGTGGTTGAGAAGTGATTGATATGTCTTTGGTGATTGTAAAGTCTTCAAGACCAACAAGTCTTACACCTTGTTCCTTCACTTTTAGGATCTAACACTTCACTTTATGCTTTATAATTTTATGAAGGAGGTAAATAATTCAAGAACAATAACAACATTCACCAAGAATAACAACAATCTCCAAGAACAACCAATAACAAATCCACCAACAAATGGCCAAGTCCCTTTAGTGTTGAATTTTGGTTTCAACAAGAGATAAAGGTCGTGATGAAAAAAAAGAACACAACAACAACCTTTAAAGATCTATAACAACACGAACCAACGTTCAAATCCCATAACAAGAAGTCATCAGATGTCCAAGAACACAACAATAACATCACACGGTCACACTTCAAGTTCACAACAACAACTTCAACTTTTCAAGCTCAAATCTAGATCTTGACTCAAAGTGCTAGTGAACAACAAGACCTAATGATTTTCCTAAGAAACACTAACTAAGACATGAAATGTAGAGATAGATAGTGGGACATACACTACAATAAGACCCAAGAACCCAAAGCCATATTAAATCTAAGGACCCCTAGAACTTAAAATAGCAACACCACATCTTACAAAGA
>NC_061113.1:237135163-237159046 GCF_002878395.1 Capsicum annuum
AATTAGGGATGGTTAATTAAGGAGTGTGTCGATGGGTAGTGATCGAACAAAGAATACGCTAAGAGTAATGCTTGTCAAAGCACATGTATATTTTGAGGATGGTGATTGTATTTGATGACTACACATTCCACATACTCCTTCAATCACCACCCCCAAATCAAAAGAGTATGTGGAAGAGATAGTGGTTGAACAATCATCATCCTCAAAACATACTTGTACTTTGACAACCATTACTCTTAGGATATTGTTTGTTCGACCACTACTGTAACACCCTGAATCTAATACCCAAAATGCTACACGATTCTCATGACCCCAAAAGAATACAAGCTAACCTATGACTGATATTTGTACCTGAGAACTTCATAATATAACGTATAAATGCAGAATAAAAGGCTGAAAGGCCATCAGGTTCAAATATCTGATAAAACATAAAATCTGATAATTCGATATATCAATACCATAATAACTAAAATAACTATCTAAACATGGTGTAGTCTGAAAGCCTCTAAAATTGACTAAATAAGGAATTGATGGGATATTTCCCCAACTAACTCTGAACTACTGGAATGATGAAGTAATGAAATAATCATGCTATCCTCAAATGATGAGGACTCACTTCTAGTTTGTCTGTTGAACGTCTAATCTACTAAGGGTGCTCTAGATCTCGTGCTTCTAAACCTATGGTATAAGACACCATAGCGCAAATGCATCAGTACGATTGAATGTACTATTATGCAAGTGAGGTAGGATGAATGCAAAGGGTTCACATGCATGAACAATACTAACTGTACAACATGAATGTGATAATACATGCATGAATAAGTAACTTAAACTGAATTTGTGATAATACTGACTACTGATTCTGAATACTAATAACATGAGTTACTGATAACTGATATAACTGATACTGAGTGAATGCATCTGACAGTCTAGTTTATGATGAAACTAGCTGAGTTTCGTACTGTACTGAGTGACTATATCTGACAGTCCTCGGTTTTATAGAACTATTCGAGTTTTATTACTGAGACTGGGAATGTAACAGTGGGAAGTAGTCATCTAACTAAAGTGCCACAAATAAAACATTATAGCTGAGTAGGGGTCCAATCTGTAACCCCAATTGGAAGGGTGTCAATACTGTGCCACTAGTAAGGACAAGCTGTGAGTGACCCTCATCGACATTGTTAATCCACATCATCAACCCTCATCTGTCAGTGTTGATGTATCAACCTATGCTGGCTACATAGTTCTTTAATATAAGGATTGCTTCGAAGAATCACACCCTCATCTGACTGTGTATGTTCTCATCCTTGGGTTCACTCGATGCTGAATCCTACTCCCATATGAATAGAAACTGATCTGATTATACTGGACTTAACTGGACTGAGTTCACGAAGTTCTGTGGACAGAAAAATATTACTAGTATCTATTAACATGACTGAGATTACTGAGATTGCTGAGATTACTGAGTAAAGCTGGTCTATTACTAGATTTACTGAGTTTTCCTAAGTTGTGAGACTTACTAAATTTACTAATTCATGGCTTAACTAAGAGTATTGTAAAAACTAACACTGGCTCTAGGCACACAACTAAATTATCGGGTACAAGTACCCCCAGGACTCGATAACATGAAACTGAAAAGGCATGGCACTTCTTGAACACATGACCATAGTTAACAACTCATAATTCTATCATTGGGGATTTTCATGAAGTACTTGTATGTCATAATCTTACACATGAATGGGAACTCATCTAATATATCATAATTTCACAATTCTAGTCTCATGAGCATTCCATAAAACAACTACAAGGCATAGATTTTGAATAGGAGTCATTTGAACATGTAGTTATAGCCCAAGTTCATCATGTAGATCAATAAGGATTCATAAAAACATAATTCTACTCACTTAGGCATTTTATCAAATATAAAGGGAGCATGCTTTGGTCATACTATTTTTAATGAATCTAATTATCATGGTTACTTTAATCAACTTGCAATGTGAAGGGTTTATCATGAACATTATATAAATCATAACATACTAGGACCAATTCTTGAAATTGATAGTCTATAACATGAATCAAACCCAACAACAACATGAACATGAATTTCAATTTAATTAAATCATGAATATTCATAAGTACACAATCTTTGAATTGAAAAGGGTTTCTTGAGCTTCATGGATAAAAGGAATCCATGAATCAACACTAAACATACCTTATAACATAAATCCTAAAAGTTTCTTGGAAAATTCTTGAGCCTTGTACATGAATTTTTGAAACAAGAATTTCTTGCTTTTGAGAGAAAATAATAAACTTTGGGGAAACTTGGGTGAATAATGAGATTTTTACGTCATTTAGGGAATAATTTCATATTGGGGCTGACCTAGTTTGAGGGAAAATGACCTATTTTCCCTTAAAGATGTGGACATTTATTGATAGAAAAACTGGACATCGACGTGTTAAGCGACGCGGAGCGCCAAGATTGCATTTGTCCACTATTTTGGGACTCCGAACGTAGTCTAAATGAGTTCCGAAAAAGTCTGACACTTATCCGGGAACACTTATTGACCTTACCTGATCTTGAATTAATAAAAATATAGGTCATTAAAGGAAATTAAGGTCATGAAATAAGGTAGCGAACTTTTGAAGGCTAAAATAAACTAAGTTCAGAAACTTAGCTAGAATTTTCTAATTATGGGACCCCTTAACAAGCTTACAGGACTGAATTAAGCTTAGGATTTTGTGGGGTCTTACGATATATCCCCCTTGATAACATTTGTCATCAAATGAGACTGACTAAGATAGGAAAAAAGATACGCTGACGTACATATTGAACATGAACAACTGTAACATAAGTACATGACTGACATTACTGATTTACTGAGATTCATTTTGAGCATGCATATCTGATGCATGATTTCATGATTGAACTAATTCATGAATTCATGATTAGGATTTCTGATAACTGAATTTCACATAAAGAAAATGCATATCTGATACATAAATACGTGACTGAGCTGATACATGAATGCATGACTAAATATGCAATGGTAATCTAATACCGAGTTTGTACCTGAAATCTGAACATGAAAATGAATGCCAAGTTTGAAACTAGAATCTGAACATGAAACTGAATAAGCTTAAGGAAATCTATTACCTTGGGATGACTTTGAGTTTGTAGAGAAGAGACAAGGGTACTTGTCCTGGATATCTGCTTCTTCTTCCTAAGTAGCTCCCTCAACGAACTTATTTCGCCAAAGAATTTTGAGTAGAGAAACTTCTTTATTCCTCAGTCTACGAGTCTGGTTGTCAAGAATTTTGACAGGAATCTCTTCATAAGAGAGTTTTTTCTGAACATCTATACTCTCTATAGGGACTACAACTGCTGGGTCACCTATGCACTTTATTGGCAAGGAGACATAGAACACTGGATGAACTGCAGCTAGATCTAAAGGCAATTCAAGATCATAAGATAAGCTACCTTTTCGAAACGACTGAGAATCTTGAAGGGACCGGCATATCAGGGATTGAGCTTTCCTTGCTCTTCATCCCTTCATGGGAGAGATCTTTAGATAAACATAGTCGCTAATCTCAAACTCAAGATCCTTTGTGCGCATATCTGCATAAGACTTCTGTCGGCTCTAGTTTCATGAACATTCCATCAACAATCATAATGCATATCAATATCATAAAAGTCATTATTTTCATAAGGGTATAGCATGCATTTATCATTTAGTTCACAATTTAGCTATAATACATGATTTCTAGTCTCTCAAGTATTTTATCAAGCATCTTAAATGCACAACTTAGACATAGGTGTAATCATCAAATTATTCATCATGAACAACCAAATTTATAAGTTTCCAACTCATATGATATCATAGATTCATTCAATTTTAATCGCATGAATATATTAAATCCATAATTAAACATCATGATATATTATTTAAAAGAGGGTTATTGAGCTTCATGGATGAAAGAAATTCATGAATGAACACTACGCATATCTTAGTTCATAAATATACAAAGATTAACGGAGAGATTCTTGAGTTTGAGTCTTGAATTTAGATCCCCTATTGAAAACCCTAATCTTATTCTTGAGAGTTTTTGAGAGAAGAGATTATATTTTGGTGAAAATAAGGCTAAATCCCGTATTTTTGATACATATATAGGGTTGGAAAAATGACCAAATTAGCCCTTAAGACACGAAAGTGTAATGCTGAAAAACTGGGTACAAAGGCTACACAAAGGGCGACGCCTTTGGTAGAGCCTTTTGTACCCTGGGTGGCGCCTTTGGTAGAGCCTTTTCTACCCTGGGCGGCGTCTTTGGTAGGGATTTTCCCACAAAGGCTACACCAAGGGAGGCGCCTCTTCATAGCCTTTAGCTACTGATTAAAAATCCAAATGAGCCCTAAACGGATTCCAAAAGTTTTCAAACTCATTCGGGATGTACTATTACCTTGTTCCATTGTAATGCAACTTGAAAATCGCAAAACAGAGGTCGGGAAGATTGTCAAATAAATTCCCGAAGTTTGGAGGATTAAAATGAGACTAAGTCTTAAACACTTAGCTAAAATTTTCTAAGTGTTGGACCTTCTATAGAGCTTCAAGGAGCTAAACGAGATGAATTTAAACGCAAGATTTTACGGGGTCTTACAGTTTCCTTGCCTCTTGGATTCCTCACACTTAATCTCACAAGTGTTGTAAGATTGCTTGTACTCAGGAAGGTGTTGATAGGTGAACCAAACGTTTACAATGACTAAAAAAGACTAAAAAAAACTAAGACACACAAAGGACTGTACATACACTGAATGGTTTCAAAACAAACTTACAATCTAGTACTAGCTTGTAAGTTAGTAATGGAATCAATAAACGAAACTAAAAAAACAACACAATGAAACTAAAAGATCACAATTTGAGCTTAAATATGTTGCGTGAACAGTAAAATGTGATGGCGTGGCAGCCATATATTGGTTCGATTTTATCAAATTTTATTTTCCAATTCCAGTCTTGATCTAATTGAAATTTGAAAATGGTGGGAATTGGTTGAGGAGGGAAAACAAGTCTTGAAATCCTCTTTCAAGTTCAAAAAGCAATACTTTACTTTTTTCCTCAAGACATGGTCCTTAAATCAAAGAGAGGTGGTTGAGAAGTGATTGATATGTCTTTGGTGATTGTAATGTCTTCAAGACCAACAAGTCTTACACCTTGTTCCTTCACTTTTAGGATCTAACACTTCACTTTATGCTTTATAATTTTATGAAGGAGGTAAAGAACGCATGAACAATAACAACATTCACCAAGAGTAACAACAATCTCCAAGAACAACCAACAACAAATCCACCAACAAATGGCCAAGTCCCTTTAGTGTTGAATTTCGGTTTTAACAAGAGATGAAGGTTGTGATGAAAAAAAAAGAACACAACAACAACCTTTAAAGATCTATAACAACACGAACCAACGTTCAAATCCCACAACAAAAAGTTATCACATGTCCAAGAACACAATAATAACAACACACGGTCACACTTCAAGTTCACAACAACAACTTCAACTTTTCAAACTCAAATCTAGATCTTGACTCAAAGTGCTAGTGAACAAGAAAAACCAACACTTAGAAAAAATAAATAAAAACAAAAGACTCCAACATATAGACAATAAAACAAGAAAAATCTCGGCCAAGACACAACAAGAACACATTTTTGGCCAAGACACAAAATGAACAGATTTGCACCTTTTTGGAATTTTCAGTTTTGAATACTGTTTTTTTAATTTTTCCACTGACAAGCCCAAGATTGATCTTGTGGGAACAAGATCAAGCCATGCTATAATACCAAATGATACGATGAAAACAAGGGACATACGAAAAGGCTCAAAACAGTCAATAAATCAAGAGGAATTCGAGGACACTTTGAGAGCTAACTTCGGCCAAACAACAACAACACAAGAATACAAGGAAACAAGGTGTATTTACACACCAAAATAGCCATTATAACGCGATGAACACAAGAATATAGAAAAAAATATGATAAGGTTAATAACAACAACAAACGGTTATATGATACATGAACAACAAGACCTAACAGTTTTCCTAAACAACACTAACTAAGACATGAAATGTAGAGATAGATAGTGAGACATACACTACAATAAGATCCAAGAACCCAAAGACATATTAAATCTAAGGACCCCTAGAACTTATAATAGCAACACCACATCTTACGAAGACACGAGAGGGATTCCACCGATCAAGCACCATCGTTTCCAAGCAATACACATTCATAAGTGCTTCCACACTTGCCATGTCCTAGGTTCAGCCTTGGGAGGATCTCTCTCTCTCTCAAGAGAAGTGTTCTTGTTCTTTCAATATCATGAGACAACTAACTAAAATAAAACCCTAACATGTTCCTTAGATAGTTATTATAAAATGGAACACAAAAATATCCATAATACCCCTCAAGGTGAGGTTCCCCTCAAGTGTAAGAATGGAATGATTTTTGGTGTGTTTTGGACCTCTTCTACACTTCAATTGCACACATCAAGTCTAGGGGACAACCCTCATAAGTCTATATCCGTGATTATTATTGTATCAGCATCCGTATAGTCTTACTCGACCTGGATGATCAGGACCCATAACTATTGTGAATGCATCAACTGATTGACTACCATCTTCACTTTCTTGAGTTTTTACTCTCTCCATTTCAACCTACAATTCAGATCCAAAACGGCCAAGTAAGCTGAGTTGTTTAAATATTTAATAAAGAACAAATGATCTTGAAAAATTTTGAATTAGAAAATTTCATACTATTTTATTTTTAATTTCATCAGATGAATCCTTGTACACTCATCCAGATTTTCTTCTTCTAGTATCCACAAAGAATTTCTTGTTTGACATTGTACCAGAATTTTCCTTTTTTTTCTAGTTACACGCAAGTCAACATTAAAAAAATTTCAAGACAACAAGTTCATAGTAACAATATAAAAGAACACCAAAGCTCATGAATTATAGCAAAACTTGTTTTGCCAATAGTATGAGGATACTTCCACATTTTTCAATTCTGTTTGTTAGCATCAGACTTATCCTGCAAGACAGTTGGTATAGATAAGTATTAAAAAACAAATTGAAGTAGTGATTATGGAATAAAGTAATAACTGTACATATTCATATCATACCTTAGCTTCTTTAGAGTTCCAATACTGAAGCAAATCCATAAATACAGGTTCTGGAATAGTTTTTAGCCTATTTGTCATTCAAATTTCATCATTGGGGTAGGCATAGTACTGGTCTTTCATAAACCAGGATTTGTACCCTCTAAAAGGTGAATCAAGTGTACTGATAGCCCATCTTTTCCATTTTTGGGAATGCCATATTTCTCCTGTAATTTGGTGTAATTTGGTTAATGCAAAAACTATGAAATAATTTGAACTAGAAATCAGAATAGTGATAACTTTGAACTTGGATATAGCTCCACATATCATCATGTGTCTTCAACTTTGTCCAACTAATAAGATTAAAAGGACAAAATGTCCCATTCCTTGCCAAAGTGTCACGAAAACTTTTAAACTCGGTGACCACTGCTTTGGTAGGACCAATAGGCTGATTCAACTCATTTAGCACTATTAGTTGACGCGCAGTTCATCCATGTACTGCTTCCATTTATGTAGCGCCTTTTTTTCTTTTGTTAATTAAGGGCCTACAATAATATAAACAACAAAATTACTGGAATGCAAATAATTTTTAAAATAGTATGAACTAAAATTTATATATTCTTGCCTTCTCTAGATTGTTCATTTGCTTCAAAATTAGGAAGTTGTGACAAATCTTGCTGCACTTGTTCTAGTGATGGTTGTGATGCACGAGTGGTGTAATCTGACAATTCTTGGCACACTTGCTCCTCTACTGGTGCTACAGGTAAGATAGGATCCTGAATTACCTTTTTCACTTGTTCTTGTACTTGGGATCTAACTGGAACGTTGTTTGACTTCTCCTTCTTCTTGTGATGATTTTTCTTTGCATTTACGTAGCTTGTATTCTCCCTCTTCTTATTCTTCTTCTATTCTAGTATCTATTTATTTTGTAATGCTGCTAGTGATCCATCTGAAACAAAGCTCTTAACTTTTTGGTGATTTTTTGAACACCCTTCTTGATTCATGATTGTTCAACTTTGATCTGCAAGTTGAAAAATATATAAAATAGGCCGAGTACTATAATTCCAGATAACAACCATCAATGAGCAATGTTTCTTGCATTTTGGACAAAACATACTAATAGAACATACTAATACGTTTAGTAGTATGTAGTTTTTGGTTTTTGTAAATTGCTAACAATAAAGAAACAACAATCTGCATTAAGAAAATATCAGCTTGGAAGACAGAAACTAGGAGTAGTACTCCAAGAAACAGAAATAGTTAAAGAGTGGTGGTTGTTACTGGTAATGCTAAGAGGTGAAGAAAGATTAAGAACACAAAGAATCCTACCAGAAAATACCTGCTCTTGTTTCTTCGTTGCTATAAAAGAAGAAAAATGGAACTACTACATCAAGGGTTCAAAGATAGTTTAGCACAAATGAAACACACGCCACTGCTGCTACACCACCCCAATCTCAAATAAAATGGGATCAATTATATGAATAACCACTATCTATATTGCTCCATTTAAGCTAGCATATAGACGGGAGAGCAGATAACAATATCCAAGTAAGCTCAAATACATTTCAAATATTTGAAACACAACACGCAATTGAGGAGCTATTAAGATCCAAAAAGGGAGGCATTATTAATCTGGAAAAGGCATTTCAATCCATCCAGCATACTCACAAAGAGTACACCTAGCCCTCAAGAGCACATCTTTGTCTCCCTTTAATGTCATCAACAAAATTATCAGATAAGGTACTTCTTAAATCAACTACTAATACAGTTAGAACTAAAACATACTGCATACCGTGCAACGAAATATCAAATCTGATTAATTATACCTATCTATAGTTTAATATCACAAGATTCAAAACTCTTTCATATTCTCAAATTATGTACTGTACTTTCAAAAATAAGGTTATTTCACCTTACCTTCATCATACTTGTATCTGTCATACATGAATGCCTGGTCTAAGAGGATAAAAAAGTACATAATCTGAGAGGAATGCTTGTGATCTGATTTCACATACTCGTTCTGCGAAGACCATCCAATATATAAGAACAATCAATTTTTAAAGGATGTGTAGAAGGTATGTTATTTTTGTAGTTACACCATCCTTCTTGTTTATGAAAAGTATTTTACAATTATCTCATGTTTGATTTTCTTAAATATTTTTAAAAATATTTTCTAGATCAACTTATTTTTCTCAAATTTATGAAAAATGATTTCCCTTCAAAGACTAAGAAAAACACTTTTCAAACTCTCTTTCAACCTCACTATCAAGTTGAAATCTTCATACAACTCTCAAAATCATTCACGCCTACCCCTACCGCCAATCATCTACCAACCCCACCCCTACCACCCCCATCCAAGAAACTATTTAATTTTTAAAAACTATTTCAAATTTTTTTCATACCCCATTCCCTCCCTACCCTGACCCCTCCCCTCTACCAGCTCATTTCAAAAAAGTATTTAATTTTTTAAAATTAAATTCAAACTTTTCTTACCCACACCCTAGCAGCCCCCTCCCCCTATTTTTTTTTTAATTTACTTTTCAAAAAAAAAAATTCAAAACTATTTTTTTTAATTTACTTTTCAAAAAAAAATTATTAAAAAGTTTTTCTCTTACCTCTCCCCCCTCCCCCCAAGAAAAATATTTAATTTTTTAATTTATTTTTTAGAAAATATTTCAAAATTTTTTTTTTTACCCAACACTTCTTATCCTATTCGTTCTCATTATTTTTTATCAAATATATACAAATAATTTTAGAAAATATTTTTCTACTTGTATAATGAACACAAGAATATAAATAAGAAACAATTGATTTTTCTAGAAAATGTTTTCCTCATCCGTATGGAACACATCCTAAAAAAAATATTTTTTGGAGTCAAAAATTATTTATCTAAAAAATATATTCTATTCTTTAGCTAAACACCAAAATATATTTTTTGAAAATAGTTTTTTCATCAGCAACCAAACACTAGAAAATATTTCCAATTTTTTTTAACTCACCAACCAAACATAAGAAAATAAGTTAGAAACCAACTTGTTTCCATGAAAAATATTTTTCTTCATACCAAATATACCCAAAATCAAACTCTATTTCAGTTTTTATATTTGTTTGTTTTTTCTGTTTAAAATAAATTTGTCAATTCTGGCTCCTAGTTTAACTAGATAAATGGGTCTGTCTCTCTAGAGTCAACTTGTTTTCTAAATATTGTTCTAAAAGAAAATATTTTTCCTTTTTTTCTTCCCTTTTTAATTTGGTGAAACGTACGAGACATAAAGCAATAAGATACAATACCCTTACTGCATGTAAATATGAAAACCCGAAAGTACACTTTGAGCTGAAGGTGGAGGATTTGAAAAAAGTGGCTAACGGAGATGATAGTCATTTTTATTAGATGCATGATACGCTGCCGCACAAACCTCTGGTACTTTTTTTTTGCTTTTTGTTTTTGGCTTTTTGATATAAGATGAGGTTTTGTATATTAGAAATATAGGAATTTGTATATGTGTGATGTTTGTTAAGAAATTTGAATCGGATATAGGAATTCGAGGAAATGAGATTTGTTGCGGTATTTGGATTGATTAAAAAGGAAAATGAACTATTTAGATCTCTTATGTGTAAATGAAGATCGTTTTGCTATGTGTGAGAATGTAGATTGGTCTTTTATGAGTAAAAATAAATATCGATGTATTAGAAAATATATGGAGTATATGTGTGATGTTTGAAGGAATTTGAATCGGATATAGGATCATGAGGTAATGAGATATGTTATGGTATTAGGATTGATTAAAGAGGAAAAAGAATTTGTTAGATCCTGTATGCGTAAATGGAGAACCTTTTGCTGTGTGTAAGAATGGAGAACGGGATTTTATGCGTAGAAATGAATATGGATGTATTAGAAAATATAGGAAGGAGTTATGTGTGATGTTCGTTAAAGAATTTGAATTGGATATAGGATTAGGAGGAAATGAGATTTGTTGCAATATTAGGATTGATTAAAGAGGAAAATGAAATTGTTGGATCCCGTATGCATAAATGGAGATCGTTTTGCCGTGTGTAAGAATAAAAATTGGTCTTTTATGCGTAGAAATGAATATGGATATAGGATTAGGAGGAAATGAGATTTGTTGCGTTATTTGGATTGATTAAAAAGGAAATGAATCGTTATATCTCGTATATGTAAATGAAGATCGATTTGTCATGTGTAACGATAAAGATTGATCTTTTATGCGTAGAAAGAAATATCGATGTATTAGAAAATATAGGAAGGAGTATACATGTGATGTTTGTTAAAGAATTTGAATCGGTTATAGGATTAGAAAGAAATAAGATTTGTTGAGGTATTAGAATAGATTAAGGAGGAAAATGAACTTGTTGGATCTCGTATGTGTAAATGGAGTTCATTTTGCTGTGTTTAAGAATGAAAATTGGTCTTTTATGTGCAGAAATGAATATCAATGTATAAGAAAATATAGGAAGGAGTATGTGTGTGATGTTTGTTAAAGAATTTGAATCAGATATAGGATTAGGAGGAAATGAGACTTGTTGCGGTATTAGGATTGATTAAAACGGAAAATGAACTTGTTAGATCTCGTATGTGTAAATGAAGATCGATTTGTTATGTGTAAGAATGAAGATTGGTCTTTTATGCATAGAAATGAGTATCGATGTTTTAGAAAATATAGGAAGGAGTTTATGTGTGATGTTTGTTAAAGAACTTGAAAAGGATATAGGATTAGGAGGAAATGAGATTTGTTGCGTTATTAGGATTGATTAAAAAGGAAAATGAACTTGTTAGATGTAACGCCACAAAATCTAATCCTGAGATGTCACACGGTGCTCAAGACTACGGGTAACCTTAAGCTAACCCTGTCTGCCTACTACTGAGTTTGAATGCCATAATAAAGGAAATATAGACATAAGAGTCATGCTAAATGTGGAAAACTGAATGAAATATCTAAGAATAATATGAATATAATATCTGAAAATCAATACTGAATAATCTGACTATAAAGTAGTAGTCCGACAAGCCCTACTACTAATATCTAGAGAGTCACTGGGACAAACCCCCAACTAACTCAAACTGTCTGAAAAGAGATCTAAATCATATAAACTAATAGGTTGCAAAATATGAATGAATAATTCCCTAAACTATGTGGACTCACTAACTGTCGGACATAGATGGAGATGCTCGAACTACTAGCACTGCTGGTACTGAGCACCTAAACTTACATTATGAGATAATGTAGCACATAGACGTATATATGGATTAGTACTTTGAGGATGTACTGAGTATATGAGGGTGAAATGCATAAGTAAAACATCATCTCATCATCATAGTTTATAAAATAATGCATGCTAATGTAAATGACTCACATAAGCTGGGATATCTGAAAACTGAAATCTGTAATAATAAGAAGCAAATCATACTTTATAAATATAGTGAGTCATAACATTTAGTTCTAAAAGCTATGCTAGTATTCTGTCTGTATATCATACTATCTAAGTGTAAAAGTGCTCACTCTGAATTTAAAATTTGAAAGCTAAAATCTGAAGCTAATATATTTCTGTAAAGCATAATCTGAATAAAACTGTAAGCTTTTAGATTTAGTTTTCTAAAAGCTTTTTTGTTATGTTGTAAGCTTAAAACTTTAGGGAATTCTTTTATAGTTGTTCTGCAAAACTTTTCTATTAGAGAGGTTCTTCCTATCGACATAAACCATGTGAGCTACATGGGAGTCCAACGTTTCGTCCTCCTAAGAAAGAAACCTCGCATTGGGGAGAGGTGTCATACTCTTGCCAGGGAGTATAACCTAGGCTAATTGATCATATCTGTAACTGTAATCCATATTGGAAGGAGAATAATTTGAATCTGTACCTACATTGGATATGCAGTTCTAGGAAAGATGGGGCACACTAATTCCACACTTCCCGCTCGGTGCTAAATACTACTCTTTTTAATTTTCTACGCTCAAATTGTTGGAAATCCACTTTAAAACTTGTATAATGGTTTATTACAAAAACCAATTGTATATTTCTCAGAATTCAATCAAAAGTAAAGCTCATCTGATTTTTGTAATCTATAATAAATCTGTAAAGTGGAGATCAAATCTTATCTGAGGATCAAAAGATCAAAGCTTTATTGAAAGTATGAAAATAATCTGCTCATAAGATGCTTGAAGCATCATCTTTCTTGAAACATCAACATATAATCTTGGGCTTTATAACCCATACATCAAGTTCATATAAAAATATCATAACAATCATGCTTGATTTTGTAATTAAAAGTTTGGTTTGGGGCACAAGGATAAAAGAAGATCCTTGTTCATAAACCCCGCATACCTTGGTAGATGATTAGATGAAGAATCTTGAATTACTGATTCCTAATTGAGTTCTTGGAGCTGAGTTCTTGATTTTCTTCTCTTGGGAATCCTCAATTTAGGGCTTTCTCGGAGAAACTATTGAGATTTTGATTTCTTGGAGAAGAAGCATTGGAGCTCTAGGGTTTTGCTTCGAGAGAGAGTGGATAAAAATAAGCCTAAAATTCTTTGAATATGTTTAATCTTATGTTTTGGATAGATTGGGGCTTGAGAATTGACAAAAATACCCCCGTTTAAACATCTAAACGGAACTGGAAAAACAACATTTTCTGAACTGGCAGGCCATAGTGATACCCCACTATCACGGTGGCTTACTGGAAAAAGGAAATTGTGAACTGGAAGTTCTCCGCGATGTGGAGCTATCGCGGTGCCCCTTTGGAATGACATTTTGGCCATTATCTCGATGCGGTGAAATTGCGTAGACTTACTAGAATTCAACAATTGGGAAATTAGACCTCTCGGTGATGCAGGGCTATCGCGGAGGGCCACTGGATTTTTACCATTGGAAATTTACACTCCTCCACGACGCGGTGGGCGCCCAGGTGGTACACTGCTTTACTAAAAACACCCTAACTTCTTAATCGAGTTTCGGATTTGGACGAATTTGGTATCGATGGAAAGCTTATTCAATTTCCAATACAATGGAAAGTCTAAATCTGGAAAATTCTGCATGAAATAAATATGACTCATTTTTAAACCTAACCTTTGACATTCTAGTGACGAAATTGAACTAGGAAAAAGTGCGGGGTATTACAATATCTCCCTTTGGGAACATTCGTCATCGAATGTGGCTAGTTAAGTTGAGAATGATGAGGAATATAAGGCTATAAGCTATCATACAAAACTGAAATGAACTGTTTGACTGGATCTCAACATAATGAGATACTAAACTAATCTGTGAGTGCATTAGTTTGCATGAAAAATACAATATAGCTGTATCTGATACTAGAAAAGAGATGAATGAAGGGAGATTATTACCTTCGTCAGAATATGGGTTCATGGAGAAGAGACGAGGTTGCTTGATATGCATGTCTACTTCTGCTTCCCGAGTAGCACCCTCAACGGACTGATTTTGCCACAGAACTTTGACCAAGGGAACTAGATCTGATGATCAAGAATCTCTATTGGGACTTTTTCATAACAAATACTATTCTGAATATTTGTAATTTCTAGAGCAATTATAACAGCTAAATCGTCCATGCATTTCTTTAACAAGGATTCATGGAACACTAGATGAACAAAGGATAAATCTGCGAGTAGCTCGAGTTCATAGGCTACCTTTCCAACACAACTCAAAATAGGGAAGAGCCATAAAAATCGAGGACTAAGCTTTCCCTTTTTGCCAAATCCCTTCACCCCCTTCATGGGTGAAACTTTCAAATACACAAAATCATTAACCTCAAACTCAAGATCTCTTTTTCTTACGTCTGCATAAGAATTCTAACGACTTTGGGCTGCTTTCCTTTTAATCTCTTTAGAATCAATTGAACTTTCTCCATGGCTTCAAATACCATGATTTTCCCAATCAAAATAGTTTCAGCCACTTCAAACCAACCAACTGGCGATCTACATCTTCACCCATAAAGAGCCTCAAACGGAACCATCTGAATACTATCATGCTAACTATTATTATAGAGAACTCAATACATGATAAATTCTCATCCCAACTACCTTTGAAATCAAGAACACATGCCCTCAACATATCCTCTAGAGTATGAATGGTCCTTTGTTCTTGACCATGCAATACAATTCTAAGATGTCTGTATGATCATCCTCACTACGAGAGCAGACAAGAATATCATCCATAAAGATTATGAAAAATATGTCCAGATACTATTTGAACACTCCGTTCATCAAATCCATAATGTTCCTGGGGCATTTGTTAGCCCGAGGGACATGACTAGAAACTCAAAATTACCATAACGGGTTCTGAAAGCTATTTTTGGGATATCACATTCCCTTACTTTAAGATGATGATAGCCGAATCTAAGGTCTATTTTTGAGAAATAACTTGCACCTTGGAGTTGATCAAATAAGTCATCAATTCTAGGAAGAGGAGTTTGTTCTTGGCTATAACTTTAGTTAACTGATGATAGTCAATGCTATTCACAAAGATCCATCTTTCTTTCGCACGAATAGGATGGGAGCATCCTAACGGGAAACACTAGGCCTTATAAAACCTTTATCTAAAAGATATTTGAGTTGCTCTTTCAACTCTTTAAGCTCGGCGAGAGCCATATGATATAGAGGTATTGAGATGGGCTGAGTATCTGGAAGATGGTCAATCCCAAATTCTATTTTCTTATCGGGAGGCACCCCGGACAAATCTTCGAGAAAAACATCAGGAAACTCATTAACTACACTGACTGACTAAACTGTTGGAGTCTCAGACGTAGTGTCCTTTACTCAAACCAGATGATAGATACACCATTTGGAAATCAAATTTTTTGCCTTAATAAAAGATATAAAATGACTCTTGAGAGACATCGAATCACCGACAATCTAGGGATGAAATTAAACTAGGAAAAAGTACGGGGTATTACATTAGATCTCGTAAGTGTAAATGAAGATTGTTTTGTTATGTGTAAGAATGAAGATTGTTTTTTTATGTATAGAAATGAATATCAATGTCTTTAGTGTAAAAAAATAAAAGAAGATTGATAGCTAATGTGTTTAAAAAAAGGATGAAGATTGATATCTTCTTTGTTAATGAAATGGATGAAGATTGATATCTTCTTTGTTAATGGAATGGATGAAGATTGATATCTTATGTGTTAAATAAATGAATGAAGATTGATATCTTCCATGTGAAAAAAACTAGATGAATTTTGATTCTTCTACGTAAAAAACATGAATAGTTGTTCTGCGTAGAAATGAAGATTTCTTTTGCATAAAAATGAAGATATCTTCCATGTGAAAATGAATATATATTATGTGTAAAAATGAAGATCTGTTAGGTATAGAAATAAATGTTATCTATAAAAATGAATGAAGGTGTAGAAATAAAGATCTTTAGTAAGAAATGATATAGAATTTTAAAAAGTTTGTAAAGATCTAAAACACCATTTTTCTCATAGCTGTCCAAAGTTTAGACAATTTGAGACAATTTTAAATTCTAGTGATGCATTCTCATTTTTATGTTGATAGGGATTCAAATTTGATGAATGTACCGAGGAGTGTATGAGTAACAGTATCTTACCCATTACCCATTCTGGTGTCTAAGAAATGTCCCGCCCTTTATAGTATGATAGAGGGTATGGCTGCTGTGTTGATCCAAGAGTTTTTTGGTCCTGATGTAATTATGTTCTCTCTCACTCTCTCTTTATCTCTCTTACTACACATATATATGTATCTTGGAGGCTTACGTACTATATTACATTTTCAATTGAGAACAATGGGGGTGAAAAGCTTTTCAAAGCTGAGGTCTACAAAGCCTCTAATGGGAATTTTATTGTTCCCCATTGTAAGCATAAACTCTAAGCTGTTGCTGAATGAAGACCAGAAGGTGATCAAGATACAAGACACCAGATACATTCAACAAGTTTTGTATCTTGTGTCTTATATCTTGATCACCTTCCAGTCTTCATTCAGCAACAACTCAGAGTTTGTGCTTACAATGGGAAATAATAAAATTCCCATTGGAGGCTTTATAGACCTCAAGATACATATATATGTATAGAAAGAGAGAGAGAAAGAGAGAGAGCATAAATACATCAGGGCCAAAAAACTTCTGGATCGCCACAGCAGCCATACCCTTTATCATATTATAAAGGGCTGGACATTTCTTAGCTACCAGAATAGGTAAGATACCGTTACTCATACACTCCTCGGGGCATTCATCAAATTTGTATCTCTATCAACATAAAAATGAAAATGCATCAGTAGTTTCTAAAATTGTCTCAAATTGTATAAATTTTGGATGGCTATGAGAAAAATGATGTTTTAGCCCTTTATAGACTTTTTAAAATTTATGTCTTTTCTTACCAAAGATCTGCATTTCGGTACTGTCGTTCATTTTCATAGATAACATTTATTTCTATACAGAAGATATCTTCATTTTTACTCATAAGATATATTCATTTTTACAAGAAAGATATCTTCATTTTATGCAAAAGAAATCTTCATTTCTACGCAGAACAACTATTCATGTTTATTACAGTGAAGATATCGAATTTCATCCAATATTTTCACACGGTAGATATCAATCTTCTTTTATTTATTTAACACGTAAGATATCAATATTCATCCATTTCATTAAAAAAGAAGATATCAATCTTCTTCCTTTTTTTTAAACACATTAGGTATCAATTTTCTTTCATTTTCTTACACTAAAGACATCAATATTCATTTCTATGCATAAAACAATCTTCATTCTTACTCAGATAGCTGGAAAACAGTGACCTTCACCTGTAATAAAACTGCCAAAAAATGACCAACGATGGAAGGTAAGCAAACAAAACTGCAAAGCATCAAGGTAAAAATTCTAGATATAGCTACAGGTAAGTTCCTTGAAACTCGATCGCTTCAATACTCTGCATCACCCCCCTTTACCCTAGTTTAGTTTAAGTTTTTATGAATGATTATGTTTATATATTGTTTTGTATTGTTCATTGATGAAGAAGCTTTCTTAGTAGGATTTTTTTAGAAGAAAGCTTCTTCTATTTTTCCTTTTTTGTTGAAGATAAATTTATGCAATGAACAAGTTGAATATAAGTATTTCAGTTTCAAAATTATGTTTTCTCTCTTTTTTGTGATTGTTTCTTTTTTCTTTTGGTTATTCTTCTGTACAGTCAACTTAAATTTAGAATGACGATTAAATTCAGGAAGAGTTCAAAATTTGTATATAGTCTATCATCGATCTTATACTCCATCATTTCACAATAGAACATAGTAGTCGATTTTAGACTATGTGAATCGATGGGGCATCAGTATCTTATAGTTTGAAAGAAAAATAGTTAAATTAATAATAATTTAAACAGATAACAATATTTTTTGGGGCTGGTGGAACAAAATAATTAAATTAAAAAAGATTTAAATAGATAATCACATGTTTTTGGGATGGTGAAAGAAAATGATTAAATTAAAAATGATTTAAATAGATAATAACATGTTTTACGGCTGGTTGAACTAATTAATTAAATTAAAAATAATTTAAATAGATATTCTTGAACAGTTTGTGACACTTAATAGACTACCATCAATGTTGACCCATGTCGAATTCATGTAAAAAATATATTTGTGGTTTGAGGGTCCATTAATTTATTTGGCCTATCGTAGACTTACATCGTAAGAGGTGCATTGATTGATCTCCTGATTTTGCGTAGACCGCTGCTATAGACCAACACATGGATGATTTTTTAAAAATGAATAAATAAATAAAAAATAAATGTAGTGTGGGTTTCTACACATATGAAGGAGTGTAAACAAGTGACATAATCATATTAGAGCTTATACAAATTAGAGATGGTGAATTAAGGAGTGTGTGGATGGGTAGTGATCAAACAAAGAATATGCTAAGAGTAATGCTGGTCAAAGTACATGTATATTTTGAGGATGGTGATTGTATTTGATGACTACACATTCCACATACTCCTTCAATCACCACCCCCAAATCAAAAGAGTATGTGGAAGAGATAGTGGTTGAACAATCATCATCCTCAAAACATACTTGTACTTTGACAACCATTACTCTTAGGATATTGTTTGTTCGACCACTACTGTAATGCCCTGAATCTGATACCCGGAACGCTACACGATTCTCATGACCCTAAAAGAATACAAGCTAACCCGTGACTGATATCTGTACCAGAGCACTTTATAATATACCATATAAATGTAGAATAAAAGGCTGAAAGGCCATAAGGTTCAAATATCTGATAAAACATAAAATCTGATAATTCGATATATCAATACCATAATAACTGAAATAACTATCTGAACATGGTGTAGTCTGAAAGCCTCTAAATTGACTGAATAAGAAGTTGATGGGACATGTCCCCAACTAACTCTGAACTACTGAAATAATAAAGTAATGAAATAATTATGTTATACTCAAATGATAAGGACTCACTTCTAGTTTGTCCGCTGAACGTTTGATTTACTAAGGGTGTTCTAGATATCGTGCTTCTAAACCTATGGTATAAGACACCATAGAGCAAATGCGTCAATACGATTAAATGTACTAGTATGCAAGTAAGGTAGGCTGAATGCAAAGGGTTCATATGCATGAACAATACTAACTGACTGTACAACATGAACGTGATAATACATGCATGAATAAGTAACTTAAATTGAATTTGTGATAATACTAACTACTGAGTCTGAAAACTAATAACATGAGTTACTGATAACTGATATAACTGAAACTGAGTAACTGCATAGTCTAGTTTTTGATAGAACTAGCTGAGTTCCGTACTGTACTGAGTGACTATATCTGACAGTCTTGGGTTCTATAGAACTATCTGAGCTTTATTACTGAGACTAAGACTATAACATTGGGAAGGCGTCATCTAACCGTAGTGCCACAAATAAAACATTATAGCTGAGTAGGGGTCCGGTTTGTAACCCCAATTGGAAGGATGTCAATACTGTGCCACTAGTAAGGACAAGATATAAGTGACCCTCATCTGATAGTGTCCCTAAAAGAGAATGGTGGGGCCCTTATCTGACAGTGTTAATCCACATCATCAACCCTCATCTGTTAGTGTTGATGTATCAACCTATGTTTGCTACATAGTTCTTGAATACAAAGATTGCTTCGAAGAGTCACACCCTCATCTGACTATGTATGTTTCCATCCTTGGGTTCACTCGATGCTGAATCCTACTTCCATCTAAATAGACACTGATCTGATTATACTGGACTTAACTGGACTGAGTTCACTAAGTTCTGTGGACTGATAGAATATTACTAGTATCTATTAACATGACTGAGATTATTGAGATTACTTAGAATGCTGAGATTACTGAGTAAAGCTGGTCTATTACTGGATTTACTAATTTTTCTTGAGTTGTGAGACTTACTGAATTTACTAATTCATGGCTTAACTAAGAGTATCGTGAAAACTGACACTGGCTCTAGGCAAACAACTAAATTTTGGGGTACAAGTACCCCCAGGACTCGATAACATGAAACTGAAAAGGCGTGACACTTCTTGAACACATGACCATAGTTAACAACTGATAATTCAATCATTGGGGATTTTCATGAAGTAATTGCATGTCATAATCTTACACATGAATGGGAACACATATAATATATCATAATTTCACAATTCTAGTCTCATGAGCATTCCATAAAACAACTACAAGGCATAGATTTAGAATATGAGTCATTTTGAACATGTAGTTATAGCCCAAGTTCATCATGTAGATCAATAAGGATTCATAAAAACATAATTCTACTCACTTAGGCATTTTATCAAACACAATGGGAGCATGCTTTGGTCATACTATTTTTAATGAATCTAATTATCATGGTTACATTAATCAACTTGCAATGTGAAGGGTTTATCATGAACATTATATAAATCATAACATACTGGGACCAATTCTTGAAATTTATAGTCTATAACACGAATCAAACCCAACAACAACATGAACATGAATTTCAATTCAATTAAATCAGGAATATTCATAAGTTCACAATCTTTGAATTGAAAAGGGTTTCTTGAGCTTCATGGATGAAAGGAATCCATGAATCAACACTAAACATACCTTATAACATAAATCCTTAAAGTTTCTTGGAAAATTCTTGAGCCTTGTACATGATTTTTTGAAACTAGGATTTCTTGCTTTTGAGAGAAAATAACAAACTTTGGGGAAACTTGGGTGAATAATGAAATTTTTAGGTCATTTAGGGATTAATTTCATATTGGGGCTGACCTGGTTTGAGGGAAAATGACGTATTTGCCCTTAAATATGCGGACATTTATTGATAGAAAAACTGGACATCGACGTGTTAAGCGACGCGGCACATCAATGGCCTCGACACAATACCTGATGTATTGCGCCATGGTCGTGCCAAGCCTCAGTACTTTTGGCTCTTGCAATCTACAACAGTGTTAACCAACATGATTGGCGATGCGGAGCACCAAGATGGCGTTTGTCCACTGTTTTGGGACTCCGAACGTAGTCTACATAAGTTCCGGAAAAGTCTAAAACTTGTTCGGGAACACTTATTGACCTTACTTGGTCTTGAATTAATAAAAATATAGGTCATTAAAGGAAATTAAGGTCATGAAATAAGGTAGCAAACTTTCGAAGGCTAAAATAAACTAAGTTCGGAAACTTAGCTAGAATTTTCTAAGTGTGGGACCCCTTGACAAGCTTACAAGACTAAATTAAGCTTAGGATTTTACGGGGTCTTACAATATATCCTCCTTGAGAACATTCATCCTCGAATGAGACTGACTGAGATGGGAGAAAAGATACGCTGACGTACATATTGAACATGAACAACTGAAACATAAGTACATGACTGACATTACTGATTTACTGAGATTTATTCTGAGCATGCATATCTGATGCATGATTTCATGACTGAACTATTTCATGAATACATGATTAGGATTTCGGATAACTGAATTTCTCACAAAGAAAATGCATATCTGATGCATGAATACGTGACTAAGTTGATACATTAATGCATGACTAAATATGCAATGGTAATCTAATACCGAGTTTGTAACTGAAATCTGAACATGAAAATGAATGCCAAGTTTGAAACTGGAATCTGAACATGAAACTGAATAAGCTTAAGAAAAGCTATTACCTTGGGCTGACTTTGAGTTTGCAGAGAAGAGGCAGGGGTACTTCTCCCGCATATCTGCTTCTTGTTCCTAAGTAGCTCCCTTAGCGGACTAATTCCGCCAAAGAATTTTGAGTAGAGGAACTTCTTTATTCCTCAGTGTACAAGTCTGGTAGTCAAGAATTTTGACAGGAATCTCTTCATAAAAGAGTTTTTTTTGAACATCTATACCCTCTATAGGGACTACAGCTGCTGGGTCACCTATGCAATTTATTAGCAAGGAGACATGGAAAACTGGATGAACTGTGGCTAGATCTAAAGGCAATTCAAGCACATAAGCTACCTTGCTGTACCGACTGAGAATATTGAAGGGACCGACATATCAGGGATTGAGCTTTCCTTGCTAAATATCTTCACTCCCTTCATGGGAGATATCTTTAGATAAACATAGTCACTAATCTCAAACTCAAGATCCTTTGTGCGCATATCTGCATAAGACTTCTGTCGGCTTTGAGAAGCCCAAAGTCTTCCGATGATCAACTGGACTTTTTCTACGGCATCAAATACTAAGTCAGTCCCTATAACTGAGGTCTCACTAACTTCGAACCAACCGAATGGAGATCTGCATCTCCTACCATAGTCATCGTCAAATGTAGCCATCCGAATGCTGGAATGATAGATGTTGTTATGTGCAAACTCAATCAAAGGCAAGTGATTATCCCAACTACTCTTGAAATCAATGCCAGATAAGTTAGAGCAGAGGAATTTCACATGATATTTAAAAATTATGTAAAAATTATTATAGATCATAATAATTAACAACTCACATATCAAAAACTATATAAAAATTGATTGACTCTCTGGATTCCATTTGTGACACATAAATTGGAACAGAGAAAGTAATATATATAACTACGTAAAAATATTATAAATCTTAATAACCTTTAGTAATTTAATTAAAATATTTAATAATCATACAAAATTAATTGACTTTCTAAATTTCATCAGTCTCCTATAGTGTCCCATAAATTAAAATAAAAAATATGACATATATTGAGTTCGTACTAGCACATGCTCGTCGTATCTAGTCTTCCAACAAACTAGAAGAAGGCAAAGGATGTGTAGAAGGTATGTTATTTTTGTAGTTACGCCATCCTTCTTGTTTATGAAAAGTATTTTACAATTATCTCATGTTTGATTTGCTTAAATATTTTTAAAAATATTTTCTAGATCAACTTATTTTTCTCAAATTTGTGAAATATGATTTCCCTTCAATGACTAAGAAAAACATTTTTCAAACTCTCTTTCAACCTCACTATCAAGTTGAAATCTTCATACAACTCTCAAAATCATTCACCCCTACCCCTACCGCCAATCATCTACCAACCCCACCCCTACCACCCCCATCCAAGAAAATATTTAATTTTTTAAAAACTATTTCAAATTTTTTTCATACCCTATTCCCTCCCTACCCTGACCCCTCCCCTCTACCAGCTCCTTTAGAAAAATTATTTAATTTTTTGAAATTAAATTCAAACTTTTCTTACCCACACCCTAGCAGCCCCCTCCCCCTATTCAAAACTATTTTTTTTAATTTACTTTTCAAAAAAAA
>NC_061113.1:237159146-237170254 GCF_002878395.1 Capsicum annuum
CCCCCCCCCCCCCCCCCCCCCCCAAGAAAAATATTTGATTTTTTAATTTATTTTTTAAAAAATATTTTAAAACTTTTTTCTTACCCCACACTTCTTATCCTATTCGTTCTCATTATTTTTTATCAAATATATACAAATACTTTTAGAAAATATTTTTCTACTTGTATAATGAATACAAGAATATAAATAAGAAACAATTGATTTTTCTAGAAAATGTTTTCCTCCTCCATATGGAACACACCCTAAAAAAATATTTTTTGGGGTTAAAAATTATTTTTCTAAAAAATATATTCTATTCTTTAGCTAAACACCAAAATATATTTTTTGAAAATAGTTTTTTCATCAGCAACCAAACACTAGAAAATATTTCCAATTTTTTTTTTCACTCACCAACCAAACATAAGAAAACAAGTTAGAAACCAACTTGTTTCCATGAAAAATATTTTTCCTCATACCAAACATACCCAAAATCAAACTATATTTTAGTTTTTATATTTGTTGATTTTTTTTGTTTAAAATAAATTTGTCAATTCTGGCTCCTAGTTTAACTAGATAAATGGGTCTGTCTCTCTAGAGTCAACTTGTTTTCTAAATATTTGTCTAAAAGATAATATTTTTCCTTTTTGTCTTCCTTTTTTAATTTGGTGAAACGTACAAGCCTGAAAGAAATAAGACACAATACCCTTACTACATGTAAATATGAAAACCCGAAAGTACACTTTCAGCACGTATTTCAACCACATGGAAGCTTCAGCTACTCTACTTACCAGCCGCTCTACCGTCACTCACTATATAAGAGAAGTAAAAAACCCTAACGACTTTTGTATCAAAAAAATCCCCCTTTTGGCTGTCGAAACCCTACCGGAACCTTTGTAAATCGTTGCTTTTTGCGTCGGCGGAGAAAGAAATGGCAAGAATTCATGATGAAGATGGTCTGTTTGAGCTGACGTTGTAGGATTTGAAAAAAGTGGCTAAGGGAGATGATAGTCCTTTTCATCAGATGCATGATACGCTGCCGCACAAACCTCTGGTACTTTTTATTTTGCTTTTTTTTTCTTTTTGATATAAGATGAGGTTTCGTATATTAGAAATATAGGAATTTGTATATATGTGATGTTTGTTAAGGAATTTGAATCGGATATAGGAATTGGATGAAACGAGATTTGTTGCAGTATTTTGATTGATTAAAAAGGAAAATGAACTGTTTAGATCTCTTATGTGTAAATGAAGATCGTTTTGCTATGTGTGAGAATGAAGATTGATCTTTTATGAGTAGAAATGAATATCGATGCATTAGAAAATATAGGAAGGAGTATATGTGTGATGTTTGAAGGAATTTGAATCGGATATAGGATCATGAGGAAATGAGATATGTTATGGTATTAGGATTGATTAAAGAGGAAAATGAACTTGATAGATCCCGTATGCGTAAATGGAGAACATTTTTCTGTGTGCAAGAATGGAGAATGGTATTTTATGCGTAGAAATGAATATCAATGTATTTTAAAATATAGGAAGGAGTTATGTGTGATGTTCGTCAAGAATTTGAATTGGATATAGGATTAGGAGGAAATGAGATTTGTTGCGATATTAGGAATGATTAAAGAGGAAAATGAACTTGTTGGATCCCGTATGCATAAATGGAGATCGTTTTGGTGTGTGTAAAAATAAAAATTGGTCTTTTATGCATAGAAATGAATATGGATATAGGATTAGGAGGAAATGAAATTTGTTGCGGTATTTGGATTGATTAAAAAGGAAAATGAATTGTTAGATCTCTTATATGTAAATGAGGATCGATTTGTCATGTGGAAAAATAAAGATTGATCTTTTATGCGTAGAAATAAATATCGATGTATTAGAAAATATAGGAAGGAGTATACGTGTGATGTTCGTTAAAGAATTTGAATCGGATGTAGGATTAGTTGTGAAATCCGCACTAGTATTCTATCTATAAATCATATTGTCTAAGTGCAAAAGAGCTCACTCTTAATCTCAAATCCGAAGCTAATATCTATCTATAAAGCATAATCTGAAAAAAATTATGAGCCTTTTCACATAGTTTTCTAAAAGCTATTCTGTTATGTTGTAAGCTTAAAACTTTAGGGAATTCTTTTAAAAGTTGTTTTACAAAATTTTCTAGTAGAGAGGTTCTACTAACCAACATAAATCATGCGAGCTACATGGAGTCCAATGTCTCGTCCTTCTAAGAAAGAAACCTCATGTTGGGGAAAGGTGTCATACTCTTGCCAATGAGTATAACCTAAGCTAATTGATCACATTTGTAATTGTAACCCATATTGGAATAAAAATAATCTGAATCTATACCTACAATGGCTATGTAGTTCTATGAAAGATAGGGCACGCTAATCCCACACTTCCCGTTCGGTGCTAAATACTACTCCATTTAATTTGCTATGCTCAAACTTTTGGAAATCCACTTTAAAACTTCCGTAATGGTTTATTATGAAAACAAACTGTATATTTCTTAGAATTCAATCTGTAAGTAAAGCTCATCTAATTTCTATAATCTGTAATAAATCTGTAAAGTGGATTTCAAATCTTATCTGAGAATCAAAAGATCAAAGCTTTATTGAAAATATGAAAATAATCTACTCATAAGATGATTGAAGCATCATCTTTCTTGAAACATCAACTTACAATTTTTGAATTTATAACCCATGCATCAAGTTCATGTAAAAGCATCATAATAATCATGCTTGATAATGAAAACCATGATAATTCATCTTTAAATCTTGAAATTTCTGCAATAGGCATTAATATATGAAAATAAACATGCAATTCAACTTCTAAAACACTTAAAATCTCAAAATCTTTTAATTAGTAATCATGGGTATAAACCCCAATTCAAAATTCATGTATAAACATTCGAAATCATGTGAATTTCTAATTAAAAGGTTGGTTTTGGGCACAAGGATGGAAAAAGGTCCTTGTTCATAAATCCCACATACCTTGGCAGATGATTAGATGAAGCATATTGAATTGTTGATTCCTAATTGAGTTCTTGGAGCTGAGTTATTGATTATCTTGTCTTGAGAATCCTTAATTTAGGGCTTTCTCGGAGAAACTATGGAGGATTTTGATTTCTTGGAGAATAAGATTTGGAGCTTTAGGGTTTTGCTTTGAGAGAGAATGGATGAAAATAAGCCTAAAGTGCTTTAAATATGTTTAATCCTATGTTTTGGACAGATTGGGGCTTGGGAATTGACCAAAATACCCGTTTTTAAACTTCTAAACGGAATTAGAAAAATAATATTTTTTGAATTGGCAGGGCACCACGATGCGCCACTATCATGGTGGATCACTGGAAATAGGACAATTGGGAACTGGAAGTTCTCCGCAATGTGAAGCTATCGCGGTGCCCTTTTGGAGTGCCATGTTAGCCATTATTGCGACACAGTAAAATCATGTAGGCTTACTAAAATTGGACAATTGGGAAATTTGACCTCTTCACGTTGTAGGGCTATCGCGGAGGGCCACTAGATTTTGACAATTGGGAATTTACCCTCCTCCGCAATGCGGTGGGTGCCCAGGTGGCACACTGCGTTACTTAAAATGCGCTAACATCTTCACCGAGTGTTGGATTTGGGAGAATTTGGTATCGATGGATAACTTATTCAATTTCCAACAAAATGAAAAGTCTAAATCTGAAAAATTATACATGGAATAAATATGATTTATTTTTTAAGCTAACCTATGACATTCTAGGGATGAAATTAAGCTAGGAAAAAGTGCAGGGTATTATAATATCTCCCCCTTGGAAACATTCATCCCCGAATATGGCTAGTTAAGATGAGAATGCTGAGAAATCTAAGTCTATAAGCTATCATGCACAACTAAAATGAACTGTATGACTGAATCCTAACATAATGAGCTACTGAACTGATGTGTGAGTGCATAAGTTTGCTTAAAAACTACAATATAGCAAAATTTGATATTGGAAAAGAGCTGAATGAAGGAAGATTATTACCTTCGGCGGAATATGGGTTCGTGGAGAAGAGATGAGGATACTTGGTACGCATGCTTGCTTATTCTTCCCAAGCAGTGCCCTCAATGGAGTGATTTCGCCATAGAAATTTAACCAAGGGAACTTCTGTGTTCCTTAGTCTACAGATTTTATGATCAAGAATCTCTACTGGGACTTCTTCATAAGAAAGGCTATTCTGAATATCTGTACTTTCTAGAGGAACTATAACAGCTAAATCATCCATGCATTTCTTTAAGAAGGATACATGGAACACTAGATGAACGGAGAAAAAATCTGTGGGTAGCTCGAGTTCATAAGCTACCTTCCCAACATGACTCAAATTACGGAAGGGGCCTACAAATCAGGGACTAAGATGCCCCTTTTTACCAAATCTCTTTACCCCCTTCTATGGTGAAACTTTCAAATACACAAGATCATCAACCTCAAACTCAAGATCTCTTTTTCTTAAGATCTCTTTTTCTTACATTCGTATAAGATTTATGACGACTTTAGGCTGCTTTTCTTTCAATATCTCTCGAATCAACTGAACTTTCTCCATGGCTTCAATCACCATGTTTGGCCTAATCAAAGCAGCTTCACCCACTTTGAACCAACCAACTGGCGATCTATATCTTTGCCCATAAAGAGCCTCAAACAGAGCCATCTGAATACTAGCATGATAACTATTATTATAAGTGAACTCAATCAACGACAAATGCTCATCCCAACTACCTTTAAAATCAAGAACATATGCCCTCAACATATCCTCTAGGGTCTAAATGGTCTTTTCTTCTTGACCATCTATCTGCGGATAAAAAGCTGAACTGAGATGAATTTGGGTACCAAGACCCTTCTAAAAGGTTCTCCAAAACTGAGGGGTAATCTGAGTATCCCTATCAGAGATGATTTACAAGGGAACTCCATGCAATCTAACCATCTCTCGGATATACAACTTAGCATAATATTCATCTATATAGAATGTATAAACTAGCAAGAAATGCACTGACTTAGTCAATCTGTCCACTATAACCCAAATCACATCATGCTGACGACATGAATGGGGTAATCCAGTCACAAAGTCCATATTCACCTTTCCCCACTTCCAAGTGGGGATATCAAACTCTTGCAGAACACCACTAGGTCTTTGGTGCTCTACCTTAATCTGTTAACAAGTTGTACACTTTGTTACCAAATTTGCTATATCTTTCTTCATACCACTCCCCCAATAGATTTTTCATAAACCGCAGTACATCTTTGTGGCTCCTGGATGAATAAAGTAATGCGCACCATGCTCTTCCACAATAATCCACTGCCTCAAATTATCAACACATGGCACACATAATCTACTCTGGTATCTCAACATACCATCTACCTCTTAGGATAAAACCTCTATCTTTTGGTCTTTAACTGACTTCTTAGTTTGACCAAACTAGAATCCTTGTTTTGCTTCTCCTTCACTTATAGAACTAGGAAAGATTTGGAACTACTCTAAACCCTAACATTCGCTTTAGCCACTACATTGGCCTTGCCCGGATGATACAACACGCTCATATCATAATCCTTCTGCAATTCTAACTAACTTCTCTGACGGAGGTTCAACTCCCTTTGAGTAAACACATATTGAAAACTTTTGTGATCCGTCAACACATCAACATGCACCCCATAAAGATAATGTCTCCATATTTTCAAAGCAAACACACAGTAAGTAACTCAAGATCATGGTTTGGGTAATTCTTTTTATGAGGCATAAGATGTATAGAGACATAGGCTATAACCTTACCTCTCTGCGTTAAAACACAAACCAAACAAACTCTAGAGGCATCACAATAAACAATAAAGTCATCTGTACCATTGGGTAATGCTAAAACTGGGGCTAAAGTGAGTCGAGTCTTCAACTCCTAAAAACTCTTCTCGTAGGAAACTAAACACTGAAACTTAACTTTATTCTAAGTCATTCTAGATATAGGAGATGCAATAGATGAGAAACCCTCAACAAAATGTCTGTAATAGCCATCTAAACCCAAGAAACTCCTAATGTCTGATGGAGAAATAGGTCTAGGTCAATTTCTTATGGCTTTTGTCTTTTGAGGATCAATTCTAATACCTTCACTGGAAATAATATAACCAAGGAAAGATACTGACCTTAGCCAAAATTAACATTTACAGAATTGGGTGAATAATTGGTGATCTCTAAGAGTGTGCAACAGAATTCTAAGATGGTCTGCATGATCGTCCTCACTACGAGAGTAGACAAGAATATCATTGATAAAGATTATGACAAACATGTATAGATACGATTTAAACACTCCGTTCATCAAGTCCATCAAGGATGTTGGGGAATTTCTTAGCCTGAGGGACATGACTAGAAACTCAAAATAACCGTAAAGGGTTCTGAAAGCTGTCTTTGGGATATCGTATTCCCTTACTTCAAGCTGATGATACCCAGATCTAAGGTCTATTTTTGAGAAATAAATTTCACCTTGGAGTTGATCAAATAAGTCATCAATATTAGGAAGAGGATATTTATTCTTGACTGTAACTTTATTCAACAAACGATAGTCGATGAACATTCATAAAGATCCATTTTTCTTTTGCACAAAGATGGGAGAGCCCTATTGAGAAACACTAGGTCATATGAAACCTTTATCTAAAAGATCTTTGAGTCGCTCTTTCAACTCTTTAAGCTCGGTGGGATCCATACGATATGAAGGTATTGAGATGGGTTGAGTATCTGGAAGAAGGTCAATCCCGAATTCTATTTCTCTATTGGAAGTTACCCCTAGAACGCTGACGTAGTGTCCTTGACTCGAACCAGATTATAGATACAACCTTTGGAAATCAATTTTCTATCCTTAAGGTATGATATGAAATGACTCTTGAGAAACACTGAATCACCTAGCATTCTAGGGATGAAATTAAGCTTGGAAAAAGTGTGGGGTATTACATTAGATCTTGTATGTGTAAATGAAGATTGTTTTATTATGTGTAAGAATGAAGATTGGTTTTTATGCATTTTTTATGCGTAGAAATTAATATCGATGTCTTTAGTTTAAAAAATGAAAGAATATTGATATCTAATGTGTTTAAAAAATGGATAAAGATTGATATCTTCTTTGTTAATGGAATGGATGAAGATTGATATCTTCTTTCTTAATTAAATGGTTGAAGATTGATATCTTCTTTGTTAATGAAATGGATAAAGATTGATATCTTCTTTGTTAATGAAATGGAAGAAGATTGATATCTTATGTGTTAAATAAATACATGAAGATTGATATCTTCCGTGTGAAAAAACTGGATGAAGTTTGATATCTTTTATGTAAAAAAAATGAATAGCTGTTCAACGTAGAAATGAAGATTTCTTTTGCATAAAAATGAAGATATCTTCCATGTAAAAATAAATATATCTTACGAATAAAAATGAAGATCTCTTATGTATAGAAATAAATGTTATCTATAAAAATATGTGTAGAAATGCAGATCTTTGGTAAGAAAAGACATAAAGTTTTAAAAAGTCTGTAAAGGACTAAAACACCATTTTTCTCATAGCTGTCCCAAATTTATACAATTTGTGACAATTTTAGAATCTAGTGATGCATTCTCATTTTTATGTTGATAGGGATTCAAATTTAATGAATGGCTTGAGGAGTATATGAGTAACGGTAGCTTACCCATTATGCTATCTAAGAAATGTCTTGCCCTTTATAGTATGATAGAGAGTATGGCTGCTGTGGTGATCTAGAAGTTTTTCAGCCTTGATGTATTAATGTTCTCTCTAACTCTCTCTTTTTCTCTCTTCTACTCATATATATGTCTCCCGGAGTCTTATGTACTATATTGCATTTTCAATTGTAACAATGAGGGTAGAGAGCTTTTCCAAGATGAGGTCTATAAAGCCTCAAATGGGAATTTTACTGTTCCCCATTCTAAGCACAAACTCTTAGCTGTTGCTGAATGAAGACTAGAAGATGATCAAGATACAAGATTCTGTATCTTGTGTCTTGTATCTTAATCACCTTCTAGTCTTCATTTAGCAACACCTCAGAGTTTGTGCTTACAATGGGGAACAATAAAATTCCCATTGGAGGTTTTATAGACCTCAGCTTGGAAAAGCTCTTCACCCTGTTGTTCTCAATTAAAAATGTAATATAGTATGTAAGCCTCAAAGGTACATAGATATGTATAGAAAGAGAGAGAGAAAATGAGAGAGAGAGAGCATAAATACATCATGGTTAAAAAACTTCTGGATCGCCACAACAGCCATACCCTCTATCATACTATAAAGGGCAAGACATTTCTTAGATATCAGAATAGGTAAGATACCGTTACTCATACACTCCTCCGGGCATTCATAAAATTTGAATCCCTATCAACATAAAAATAAAAATGCATCTGTAGTTTCTAAAATTGTCTCAAATTATATAAATTTTGGACAACTATGAGAAAAATGGTGTTTTATCCCTTTATAGTCTTTTTAAATTCTATGTCTTTTCTTACCAAAGATCTTCATTTCTACACCGTCGTTCATTTTTATAGATAACATTTATTTCTATAGAGAAGAGATCTTCATTTTTACTCAAAAGATATATTCATTTTTACAGGAAAGATATCTTCATTTTATGCAATAGAAATCTTCATTTCTACGCAGAACAACTATTCATGTTTTTTACACAATATATATTGAACTTCATCTAGATTTTTTCACATGGAAGATATCAATCTTCATTTATTTATTTAATAAATAAGATTTCAATATTCATCCATTTTTATTAACAAAGAAGATATCAATCTGCTTCCTTTATTTAAACAAATTAGATATCAATTTTCTTTCATTTTTTTACTCTAAAGACATCGATATTCATTTATACACATAAAGCACCAATCTTCATTCTTACTCAGATGGCTGGAAGACAGTGACTTTCACCAGAAGGTAAACTACCAAAAAATGACCAATGACGGAAGGTAAGCGAACACAACCGCAAAGCATCAAGGTAAAAATTCTAGATGCAGCCACATGTAAGTTCCTTCAAACTCGATCCCTTTAATACTCTGCATCACCATCACCACCACCACCCTACCATCACCCGAATTTAGTTTAAGTTTTCATGAATGATTATGTTTATATGTTTTTTTGTATTATTCATTGATGAAGAAGCTTTCTTAGTAGGATTTTTTTAGAAGAAAGCTTCTTCTATTTTGCCTTTTTCGTTGAAGATGAATGTAATGCAATGAACAAGTTGAATATAAGTATTTCAGTTTCAAAATTATGTTTTCCCTCTTTTTTGTGATTTTTTCTTTTTTTCTGTTAGTTATTCTTCTTTATTGTTAACTTAAATTAAGATTGATGATTAAATTCAGAAAGAGTTCAAAAACTATAGATAGTCTATCATCGATCTTATACTCCATCATTTCGCAACTAAACATAGTAGTCTATCGTAGACTATGTGAATCGATGGGCCATTAGTATCTTATAGTTTGAAAGAAAAATAATTAAATTAAAAATGATTTAAAAATATAATAACATGTTTTGGGGCTGGTGGAATAAAATAATTAAATTAAAAATGATTTAATCAAATAATAACATGTTTTGGGGATGGTGGAATAAAATACTTAGATTAAAAATGATTTAAAAAAATAATAACATGTTTTGGAGCTGGTGGAGTAAAATAATTAAATTAAAAAAGATTTAAATAGATAATCACATGTTTTGGGGCTGGTGAAAGAAAATAATTAAAATAAAAATGATTTAAACAGATAATAACATGTTTTAAGGCTGGTTGAACTAAATAGTTAAATTAAAAATAATTTAAATAGATATTCTTGAACTGTTAGTGATACTTAATAGACTGCCGTTGATGTTGACCCATGTCAAATTCAAGTAAAAAATACACTTATGCTTTGAGGGTCCATTGATTTGCTTGGTCTATCGTAGACGTACACCGTAAGGAGTGCATTGATTGATCTCCTGATTATGCATAGACCGCTGCTATAGACCAACACTTGGATGTTTTCTAAAAATGAATAAATAAATTAAAACTAAATATAGTGTGGGTTTTTATACATATGAAGGAGTGTAAAAAAAGTCACATAATCATATAAGAGGTTATAAAAATTAGGGAAGGTGAATAAAGGAGAGTGTAGATGGGTAGTGATCGAACAAACAATATGCTAAGAGTAATGTTTGTCAAATCACAAGTATATTTTGAGGATAGTGATTGTATTTGATGACTACGCATTCCACATAGTCCTTCAATCACCACCCCTAAATCAAAAGAGTATGTGGAATGGATAGTGGTTGAAAAATCATCATCCTCAAAATATATTTGTGCTTTGACAACCATTACTCTTAGGATATGGTTTGTACAACCACTACTCATCCACACGCTCCTTAATTCACCACCCCTAATTTGTATAAGCTCTAATATGATTATGTGACTTGTTTATACTCCTTCATATGTGTAGAAATCCACACTACATTTATCTTTAATTAATTTATTTGTTTATTTCCAAGTGTTAGTCTATAGTAGCGGTCTACGCATAATTAGGAGATCAATCGATGCACTCCTTATGGAGTAAGTCTACGATAGACCAAGCGAATCAATGGACCCTCAAAGCACTAGTATATTTTTTATTGTAATATTTTTAATTCAACATAGTATCTCGTTGATGACTGATATAGGTCATGATCTACGACAATCTATTAAATATCACCAACAGTTCAAAAAACTCAATTACTATTCCAACGGTAACAAAAGGCTAGTTTTGTATTCCTTCAGTATTTACACTTATTTATACCTCATATATAATGTCCACCATCCCTCATTATTTTATTTCATTAACTTTATTTTTATTTTAAAATTCTATAATGTCTCAAGAATCGCAAACATCCAATTATAAAAAGACTCTAATTTTTCATTGTGGAAATGTGGTTGTCTTGAGGACGCCATGCACGGACTCAAATCCAGGTCACAAATTTTATAATTGTTCAATTGCGAATATGCCCTATTAGAAATTACCCCTATGGCAACGGTTCAAAAATCATTGCGATAGATATAAAAATCATTAACATAGAGCTACCACAACGGTTTTATATGTGTTGCATATGTGAGCGTTGGGATAG
>NC_061113.1:237173254-237201572 GCF_002878395.1 Capsicum annuum
CACAATTGGAGTTATATGTTTAGTTACTTATGCGACATGGGCATTGGTTTTCTGGTATGATTCAATCCTTGTATCAAAGGGAGAGCTTTCTGGTGGTGCAACCATTGCTTGTTTTTTTGCTGTTTATGGGATGATAATAGTTTACCAATTGACGTAACTAGAACTACTAAAGTTTTTTCAACTGGCAACATATCTCTGGCATAAGTAAATTACGTGTCTATTTGTGTAGGGACTTGGCTCTATCCCTATCTTATTTTTCTCTATTTGCACAAGGAACCGTTGTGGCTACCAGGGTATTTGAAGTTATAGGCAGAGTGCTTCAGATAGATCCCTACAGTCCAGAGTGAAGGAGGTTGTCAACTATAAGAGGGTATTGAGTTTAAATGTGTAACCTTTTCATATCTGACTCGTCGAACTGTCCATATTCTCCAGTCTCTTAACTTAGTTATTCCAGCTTCTAGGACATTGGCATTAGTGGGCATTAGTGGAGGTGGAAAGTCAACAATTTTTTCTATTATAGAAAGGTTTTATGATCCTGATCAGGGTAAGCATATGAAACTCACCACAAATAAACATACTAGTCACTTTCTGGACTACCTAGCTATTTCTTTTTTTCATATTGCTTTTTTTTTATTTTTCCTTCCTTTTAACTATCTCCTCTCTCTTAATGTGTTTAAATTTAGTTTATTCTTTTCTCAATGAATATTATAGATATTAAATATGTAAAGGTATCATTCTGAGGGATGGAACTATGTTTGACATGCAAAGTCCTATAATTTCACAGCTTAAATCCCACAGTCTTCCTTAAAAATAGATAAATTCTCATGCTACCAAAAGAAAAGAAGAAGAAGAAGAAAGGGCGAGAAGAAGAAGAAAAGAAGACAGACCTTGATTGTTACTCCCAATAAATGGACGATTGATTTGTTGAATAGTAGCCTCTTCCCTTGACGAATGAGCATTAAATCTTATCATATTAGGATCAAGTGTTAATCCTGGATTTTGACGTTTCAATTGTTCAATGATGTTCATTGTAAAATTTCATTCAATGACATTTCTTTGAGTCTGCATTTTTTGTTGTATCCTCTCTTTTAGTTCATCCATTCTCTTTTCCATCAATTCATCCACAGTAATATTTAAAGAGGGTCCAAAAACACTTACTTTTTGTTTTAAAAGAGGATTGGTCACCCTACGTCTGATACGATAAAAATGAAGGACGTACGAAAAGGCTCAAAACAGTCAACAAATCAAGAGGAATCCAAGGACACCTTTGGGAACTAGTTTCGGTCAAACAACAAAAACACAAGAGTAAAAGGAAACAAGGTGTATTTATACACCAAAACATCCACTAAAACGTAATGAACACAGGAAGATAGACAACAATATGATAAGGTTAATAACAACAACAAACGGTTACATAATATATGAACAACAAGACCTAACGATTTTCCTAAAAAACACTAACTAAGACATGAAATGTAGAGATAGATAGTGAGACATACACTTCAATAAGACCCAAGAACCCAAAGATATATTAAATCTAAGGACCCCTAGAACTTACAATAGCAACTCCACACTCTTACGAAGACACGAGAGGGATTCCACCAATTAAGCACCATTGTTTCCAAGCAATACACATTCATAAGTGCTTCCACACTTTCCATGTCCTAGTTTTGGCCTTGGGAGGATCTCTCTCTCACAAGAGAAGTGTTCTTATTCTTTCAATACCATGAGACAACTAACTAAAATAAAACCCTAACTTGTTCCTTATACAGTTATTATAAAATGGAACAAACAAATATCCATAATACCCCTCAAAGTGAGGTGCCCCTCACGTGTAAGAGTGGACTATTTTTGGTGTGTTTTGGACCTCTTTTACACTTCAATTGCACACACCAAGTCTTGAGACTAATGCGCACCCTCATAAGTCCATATCCGTGATTATTCTTATATCATCCTCTCCATCTTGAGAGAAATTTTCTCATAAATTCACGGTTTTATCTCATTGAATTGGCCACTTCAAAGGAACTACCAAAAATAGTTCATAAAATATGAAGAATTCGAGTTCTCAGTAATAACAAATCTTAGCCAACATCTTCATTCAGAACCTCGGCTTTCTCCTCATCTTAAGAATTGCCTTCAATCTTATTTAGATCAATTGAATTTCAACCCTATCCAAGATATCACTAGGAACATTATTATCCATTGTAGTCAAGAAGTTACCTACAAAAAACACAAACAAATTAGTTGTATAAGAAAAGTCCTCACACTCTCTCTTTATTTCTATAACGCCCCAAATCTGGTACCCGAAATGCTACATGGTGCTCATGACCCCGAAGGACCATAAGCTAACCCATGACTGATATCTGTACCTGAACACTTCATAATAATAATAATATCATAAATGTGGAAACATGAACTGAAAAGCCATGAGGTTCAATATTGATACATAACTGAAAATATGGTATAACAATACCAAAACTGAATACAAATACTAAAATACTAAAGTCTAAATATCTAGTCTAAAATCCTCTAAACTGTCTGAATTGGGAGTTGATGGGATAGGTCCCCAACTAACTTCAACTACTGAAATAAACTAAAAACTGAAATAATAAAGTAATTATCATGTCCTCAAAGGATGAGGACTCGCTACTAACTCTGACTGCTGAAATGGGATGCTACTGATGCTCTGGAGCTCATTCTTCTAAACCTATGACATAAAATAAAACACCATAGTGCAAATGCATTAGTACGTTGGAATGTACTGGTATACAAGTGAGGTAGGCAGAATTCAATAGGGTTCACATGCATGAACAATACTAACTAACTGACTAACATGAACGTGAGAATACAGGCATGAATACATAACTGAAACTGAGATCATGATATGGTTGAATACTAAGTTCCAACTTCTGAGTCTATTGATAACATGGATTCACTGACATCTGAGTTTACGATTACTGGGATACTGAATAACTAAGTTTACTGATATTGATAACTGAGTCAATAATAAGTGAGGGCTGGTACTATATTAATTAATACTGAGGGACTGATGTTATACTACTGATAAATGAATAACTATTTTTGACAATTCTGATTATGAAGAACTGGTCTGGTTGTCTGTACCTGATAGTCGTGTATCTGAACATTTATATATATATATATATATGTATATATATATATATATATATAACATGAATTGCTAATAACTGATATAGCTGATACTAAGTGACTGTATCTGACAGTCTTGAATTTGAAGAACTATCTGAGTTCTTTTACTAAGACTGAGACTGAGATTGAAACTGATACTGTAGGAGGTAATAATCTAATCGACATGCCCCAGAACTCAGCTAGTGGGTTCCAACCTATAACCCCAGCTGGAAGGGTGTCAATACCGTGCCACAGGTAAAGACAAGCTTTGAGTAACCCTCATTTGATAGTATCCCCAAAAGAGAACGGTGGGCACCTCATCCGATAGTGCTTATTTACCTTATCAACCCTCGATCTGATAGCATTGATGTCTCAACCTATGCTGGATACATATTTCTGTCATGAAAGGGTTGCTTCTAAGAATCACATTCTCATCTGAAAGTATGTATTCCCATCCTTGGGTTACCTCGGTGCTGAATCCTACTCCCAACTGAATTGAGACTGAATATAATTAACTGAACTGAACTGATACTAATGGTATGGTTTAGCTGAGCTGAACTGGGTTTACTGAGTTTCGTTGACTAACTCATCTGATTCCCTACTGACTGACTCATCTGATCTGCTGACTGATTAATGGTTAGGTACTGGCCATAAGAGATTGAATGGTACTTCATCTGAATAACTGGGCTGAGGACATGGAGCTAACTGAGTAACGTGAGATAGCTAAGCATGAATTTATGAAATACCACATTATCTAAGGATGCAAGACCAAACGTATGACATGATTTGGAAACATTCCAAAGACTGGGGTACTGAAATACTAATAACTAAGTAACTGACAACTGTACGCTATGGTCTAGCAATTCTGAAATTGATTACTGAATTAAAGCTGGCATTATGATTAAGACTATAACTGGGACTCATAATAGAACTAAATGTTGGGTCCTAATAACTGAATACTGATAACTGAGGGTTAGGCTGATATTAAAATGCTTGATTCTGAGATTTGAACACTAATTACTGAAGTTGTAATTGGGATGGCAACTGAGTTATGATAGTCACACAATGAAGGCTGACATAAGTCAAGGATCTGAATATACTTTCACACTCTGATCTTTCCCAATTTCTAAGTACTACCTCTTGCTAGACATTTACTTGCACACTAACATGACGTTTAGGCATATCTTCATAACTACACCCTCGTGTAAACAAGCATGCAACAATCTTCTCTTAACATGTAACATTCACTCTAACATCTAAGAAACTGCTCATCGCTACACTTCTTTCACAAAGAGAGCTTATTGAAGGGTAAAGTCAGGGGATCTGATGCATGAGTAGACAATAAATGAACTTGATGCCTGACTGAAGCCTAAGGAATAGAGTATAAACATCATGGACTCATCAAGAGGTCTAAACTGAGGATATGCATAAAATAATCTGAATTTAACTGATCAGTAGGGGCATAGCATGAGTCACGAAAGATGAGTATACTATAAAACATGATATGCATACATGAGTCATGAGATGCATGACTTGAATTTGGAGTTTTCTATTTTCGTGGGACCTGATTTGTATTACTAAGGGGAATAAAACTGAACCCCTTATACTGGGGACTGGAATCGTACATGATTCTATGGAAAGCGTTTGAATATAAGCCGTGTTCATATAATGAAGATGTGAAGCATACGTAGGTATCATGCCGACTGGAGTATAAAACTTTACACTGAGATAAGTATGGGTCAAGAATCATCTCCCCTTACTGATTTTCTATTCATACTGGTACTACTACTAGAATTCTGAGAGCCTGGCTTGGTTACTTGATCTATCATCTCCCTCTTAACTTTAAGCCATTAGCTTAAGTCTATGAACACTCGACTAAAATCTGAACTGAACTACAATCATCATCACATACTTACACTTTGTTCGACACATGCTTGCTCTACTAAACACATCATCTGCTTCTGTTTCTAACTAATATCACATCCACACCTTCACACTTAATTTCAAATCAATAGTCTTAATTTCTTGCTTGCACTATTCAAGCCTACTAGTTTAACTCGGTACAACTATCCCCATGAATACATAATCTGTTCAATCTGGATATCATTATCCCAACTCTACTACTACTAAACTCCTGGGTTCATGCTTGTAACTCTTGGCCTATACTATCATAGGATCTGGAAAAGGGATCTGATAACCTATCTAAATTTAGGTTCTAGAAGAAGTTGTCATGATCATGGATGAAATTGGTACAACTTTGGAATATAACTGAATTGATGGGATACTATTGAGCAATCCCATAGCTATCTTTAAGGATTGTCTGAGGAAGCCCTTTCTTTAGGACCTTGAGCTACACTGTTTTTGTTACCTTGGAAGCAAGGTGGAGTTGGCATTAGTGGAGCATGATGAGAATCTATATGAGTTTCTTAGGAAACCTTTCTATAGCAAATTTGAAATATGAAAGAAGGGAAACTATTCCTAAAACATCTTATAGCCTCTCGCACGTAAGTGTGGTGCACAACACACCCATGTACAAGACTCTACTAGATGTGGCTTTCAGATTTCCTAGGACACTGTTGAACCTGGCTCTGATACCAAGTTTGTAACGCCCCAAATCTGGTACCCAGAATGATACACAGTGCTCATGACTTTGAAGGACCACAAGCTAAACCATGACTGATATTTGTACCTAAACACTGCATAATAATAATAATAATATCATAAATGCGTAAACATGAATTGAAAGGCCATAAGGTTCAATACTGATACATAACTAAAAATATGGTATAATAATACCGAAACTAAATACAAATACTAAAACAACTGAAGTCTGAATATCTAGTCTGAAAGCCTCTAAACTATCTGAATGGGGAGTCGACGGGATAGGTCTCCAACTAACTCCAACTACTAAAATAAATTAAAAACTGAAATAATAAAGTAATCATCATGTCCTCGAAGGATGAGGACTCGCTACTAACTCTGACTGCTGAACTGGGATGCTACTGATGCTCTGGAGCACGTGTTTCTAAACCTATGGAATAAAATAAGACACCATAGCACAAATACATTAGTACATTGGAATATGCTGGTATTTAAGTGAGAGCAGCTGAATGCAATAGGGTTCACATGCATGAACAATAATAACTGACTGACTAACATGAACGTGAGAATACAGGCATGAATATGTAACTGAAACTGAGATAGTGATATGGTTGAATACTAAGTTTTGACTATTGAGTCTATTGATATCATAGATTCACCGACATCTGAGTTTACAATTACTGGGATACTGAATAACTGAGTTTACTGATATTAATAACCGAGTCACTGATAAGTAAGGACTTGTACTGTATTACTGAATACTGAGGGACCGATGTTATACTATTGATAAATGAATAACTATTTCTGACAGTTCTAATTTTGAAGAACTGGTCTGGTTGTCTGTACCTGACAGTCGTGTATCTGAACACACACACACACACACACACACATATATATATATATATATATATATAACATGACTTGCTAATAACTGATATAGCTGATACTGAGTGATTGCATCTAAAAATCTATATTCTAATGGAACTTACTAAGTTTTGTACTATTTTGAGTTGACTGTATCTGACAGTCCTGAATCTGAAGAACTATCTGAGTTCTTTTGCTGAGACTAAGACTGAGACTAAAAATGATACTGTGGGAGATAATCATCTAACCGACATACCCCAGAACTGAGCTGGTGGAGTCCAACCTATAACCCCAGCTAGAAGGGTGTCAATACCATGCCAAAGGTAAAGACATGCTATGAGTAGCCCTCATCTGACAGTGTCCCCAAAAGAGAATGGTGGGGCCCTTATCTAACAGTACTTATCCACCCTATCAACCCTCAATCTGATAGCATTGATGTCTCAATCTATGCTGGCTACATAGTTCTGGAATGTAAGGGTTGCTTCTAAAAATCACACCCTCATTTAACATGTGTGTTTCCATCCTTGGGTTCACTCAATGCTGAATCCTACTCCCAACTAAATTGACACTGAACATGATTAACTGAACTGAACTGATATTGATGGTATGGTTTAGCTGAGGTGAACTGAGTTTACTGAATTCTGTTGACTGACAAAAATATTACTGAGATTTGAAGACTAACTGAGAGTATTGAGATTATAGAGATTACTGGGAATACTGGGGTTGCTGAGATTGCTGAGTACTGAGATCACTGAGATTACTGGGAATAATGAGTTTTTCCGGAGTCACATGACTGACTAAGTTCTATGGATCATGGCTTGACTGAGAGTATCGTGGAAACATGACACTAGCTCTAGGCACACAACTATATTTTTCGGGTACAAGTACCCCTAGGACTCCATAGAAGGAAACTGACAAAGCATGACTCTCTTGAATACATGACCAAAGTTCATAATTCATAATATGATAGTTGGGGATATCATACTACACATAGTTCTCAAAGTCTTATACATGGAAGGGAATGTATATAAAAACATGCCATAAGTCCATCAATCTAGTTTCATGAACATTCCATCAACAATCATAATGCATAACAATATCATAGAAGTCATTGTTTTCATAAGGGTATAGCATGCATTTGTCATTTAGTTCACAATTTAGCAATAATACATGATTTCTAGTCTCTTAAGTATTTTATCAAACATCTTACATGCACAACTTAGGCATAGGTGTAATCATCAAACTATTCATCATGAACAACCAAATTTACATGTTCCCAACTCATATGATATCATAGATTGATAAAAACACATAAAGATTCCAACTTGGGAATCATTCAAGATTAATCACATGAACATATTCAATCCATAATCTAAACATCATGATATATGATTTAGAAGAGGGTTATTGAGCTTCATGGATGAAAGGAATTCATGAATGAACACTACGCATACCTTAGTTCATAAATATACGAAGATTAATGGAGTGATTCTTGAGTTTGAGTCTTGAATTTGGATCCCCTATTGAAAACCCTAAGCTTATTCTTGAGAGTTTTTGAGAGAAGAGAGTATATTTTGGTGAAAATAGGGCTAAATCCCGTGTTTTTGATATATATATATAGGGGTGGGAAATGACCAAATTAACCCTCAAGACACGGAAGTGTAATGCTGAAAAGCTGGGTACAAAGGCTACACAAAGGGCAACGCCTTTGGTAGAGCCTTTTGTACCCTGGGTGGCACCTTTGGTAGAGCCTTTTCTACCCTAGGCGGCGTCTTTGGTAGGGATTTTCCCACAAAGGCTACACCAAGGGCGGCGCCTCTTCATAGCCTTTAGCTACTGATTAAAAATCCAAAAGAGCCCTAAACGGATTCCGAAAGTTTTGAAACTCATCCGGGATGTACTATTACCTTGCCCCATCGTAACACAACTTGAAAATCGCAAAACAGAGGTTCGGAAGATTGTCAAATAAATCTCCGAAGTTTGGAGGCTTAAAATGAGACTAAGTCTTAAACACTTAGCTAAAATTTTCTAAGTGTTGGACCTTCTATAGAGCTTCAAGGAACAAAACGAGCTGAATTTAAACGCAAGATTTTGCGGGGTCTTACAATTTCCTTGCCTCTCGGATTCCTCACACATAATATCACGAGTGTTGTAAGCTTTCTTGTACTCCGAAAGGTGTTGATAGGTGAACCAAACGTTTACAATGACTAAAAAATACTAAGAAACACAAAGGACCGTACATACGATGAACGGTTTCAAAACTAACTTACAATCTAGTACTAGCTTGTAAGTTAGTAATGGAATCAATAAACGAAACTAGAAAAACAACACAATGAAACTAAAAGATCACAATTTGAATTTAAATATGTTGTGTGAACAGTAAAATGTGATGATGTGGAAGCCATGTATTGGTTCGATTTTATCAAATTTTATTTTCCAATTCAAGTCTTGATCCAATTGTAATTTGAAAATGGTGGGAATTGGTTGAGGAGGGAAAAAAAGTCTTGAAATCCTCTTATAAGTTCAAAAAGCAATACTTGACTTTTTTCCTCAAGACATGGTCCTTAAATCAAGGAGAGGTGGTTGAGAAGTGATTGATATGTCTTTGGTGATTGTAAAGTCTTCAAGACCAACAAGTCTTACACCTTGTTCCTTCACTTTTAGGATCTAACACTTCACTTTATGCTTTATAATTTTATCAAGGAGGTAAAGAATGCAGGAACAATAACAACATTTACCAAGAATAACAACAATCTCCAAGAACAACCAACAACAAATCCACCAACAAATGGCCAAGTCCCGTTAATGTTGAATTTCGGTTTTAACAAGAGATGAAGGTTGTGATGAAAAAAAAGAACACAACAACAACCTTTAAAGATCTATAACAACATGAAACAACGTTCAACTCCCACAACAAGAAGTAATCACATGTCCAAGAACACAACAATAACAACACACGGTCACACTTCAAGTTCACAACAACAACTTCAACTTTTCAGGATCAAATCTAAATCTTGACTCAAAGTTCTAGTGAACAAGAAAAACCAACACTTAGAAAAAACAAAGTAAAACAAAAAACTCAAAGATATATACAATAAAATAAGAAAAATCTCGGCCAAGACACAACAAGAACACATTTTCGGCCAAGAAAAAAAATGGACAGATTTGCACCTTTTTGGAATTTTCAGTTTTGAATACTTTTTTTTTTAATCTTTCCACTGACAAGCCCAAGATTGATCTTGTCAAATGATACGATGAAAACAAGGGACATACAAAAAGGCTCAAAACAGTCAATAAATCAAGAGGAATCCGAGGACACCTTTGAGAGCTAGCTTCGGCCAAACAACAACAACACAAGAATACAAGGAAACAAGGTGTATTTATACACCAAAATAGCCATTAAAATGCGATGAACACAAGAAGATAGACAACAATATGATAAGGTTAATAACAACAACAAACGGTTACATGATACATGAACAACAAGAGCTAACGATTTTCCTAAACAACACTAACTAAGACATAAAATGTAGAGATAGATAGTGAGACATACACTACAATAAACCCAAGAACCCAAAGACATATTAAATCTAAGGACCCCTAGAACTTACAATAGCAACACCACATCTTACGAAGATACGAGAGGGATTCCACCGATCAAGCACCATCGTTTCCAAGCAATACACATTCATAAGTACTTCCACACTTTCCATGTCCTAGGTTCGGCCTTGGGAGGATCTCTCTCTCACAAGAGAAGTGTTCTTGTTCTTTCAATATCATGAGACAACTAACTAAAATAAAACCCTAAAATGTTCCTTAGATAGTTATTATAAAATGGAACACAAAAATATCCATAATACCCCTCAAGGTGAGGTTCCCCTCAAGTGTAAGAATGGAATGATTTTTGGTGTGTTTTGGACCTCTTCTATGCTTCAATTGCACATATCAAGTCTTGGGGCCAACCCTCATAAGTCCATATCCATGATTATTATTGTATTAGCATCCGTATAGTCTTACTCAACCTGGATGATCAGGACCCATAACTATTGTGAATGCATCAACTGATTGACTACCATCTTCACTTTCTTGAGTTTTTACTCTCTTCATTTCAACCTACAAGTCAGATCCAGAACAAGCAAGTAAGTTGAGTTGTTTAAATATTTAATAAAGAACAAATGATCTTGATAAATTTTGAATTAGAAAATTTCATACTATTTTATTTTTAATTTCTTCAGATGAATCCTTGTACACTCATCCAGATTTTCTTCTTTTAGTATCCACAAAGAATTTCTTGTTTGACATAGTACCAGAATTTTCCTTTTTTTTTTTCTAGTTACACGCAAGTCAACAGTAAAAAACTTTCAAGACAACAAGTTCATAGTAACAATATAAAAGAACACCAAAGCTCGCAAATTATAGCAAACTTATTTTGCCAATAGTATGAGGATACTTCCATATTTTTCGATTTTGTTTGTTAGGAACGGACTTATCCTGCAAGACAGTTGGTACAGATAAGTATTAAAAAACAAATTAAAGTAGTGATTATGGAACAAAGTAATAACTGTACATATTCATATCATACCTTAGCTTCTTTAGAGTGCCAATACTGAAGCAAATCCACAAATACAGGTTCTGGAATAGTTTTTGGCCTATTTGTCATTCAAATTTCATCATTGGGGTAGGCATAACACTAGTCTTTCATAAACCAGGATTTGTACCCTCTAAAAGCTGAATCAATTGTATTGATAGCCCATCTTTTCCATTTTTGGAAATACCATATTTCTCCTGTAATTTGGTGTAATTTGGTTAATGCAAAAACTGTGAAATGATTTGAACTAGAAATCAAAATAGAGATAACTTTGAACTTGGATATAGCTCCACATATCATTATGTGTCTTCAACTTTGTCCAACTAATAAGATTAAGAGGGCAAAATGTCCCATTCCTTGCCAAAGTGTCAAGAAAACTTCTAAACTCGGTGACCACTTCTTTGGTAGGACCAATAGGCTGATTCAACTCATTTAGAACTATGAGTTGACGCTCAGTTCATCCATGTACTGCTGCCATTTATGTAGAGCCTCTTTTTCTTTTGTTAATTAAGGGCCTACAATAATATGAACAACAAAATTACTGGAATGCAAATAATTTTAAAAATAGTATGAACTAAAATTTATATATTCTTGCCTTCTCTAGATTGGTCATTTGCTTCAAAATTAGGAAGTTGTGACTAGTTTTGCTGCACTTTTTCTAGTGATGGTTGTGATGCACGAGTGGTGAAATCTGACAATTCTTGGTACACTTGCTCCTACAGGTAAGATAGGATCCTGAATTACCTGTTTCACTTGTACTTGTACTTGGGATCTAACTGGAACGTTGTTTGACTTCTCCTTCTGCTTGTGATTTATATTGCTCAACCAAGGTGGAAACAATAAACGTTATAAAAATACATTGAGAAGGTGTCAGCATTTACTAGCAACAGTAAGTGAAAAGCCAGAAGATGTTGAGTCGCTACCAAGCAGTCAAAAGGATTACAGTGGTTAAAATCAAATAATGCATGAATGTTGCATCAGAGGACAGTAAGATAATGAAAATTTGCTGAGAGTTTGTGAATGATTTTGATAGTACACATTAAATATCTTGAAAGAAGATATCCTTACCCAGGTGCGCCTAAAGTCAATTTTCTCAAAAATTCCTATACTTTCCCCTCATTCACTAAATTCTTCATTTTCCATGTTCATCTAATTTAGTTTTAAGAACTTCAATACCCAACAACAATAACTATAAGGTTGGGTCTGGGGAGGTATGTACGCATCTCTACTCCTACCTTATGATGGTAGAGATACCATTTCCCATAGACCCTTAGTTCAAGTAAAGAATGGATTTATTGTAAGCATACAATGACCGTCTAATCATAACATAAGAATGGCAATGCACTGGCTTATGCAAGGTGTCCAATAGGGGATAATTTGGTGTTCCATTATTCTAGTCATGGCCACTAGATAGCAGCTTGTGTTTCTGCTATTTTCCCCTTTTTCATTTGGAAGAAAATAGTTTACTCTTGTTTCTTGAGTCCAGTATGCCAGCTTATTACTATCAGTACATCTTTACATGACTATTTTGCTGTCATGGCACCAGCTAGAGTGAAAAGGTGCATCATCTTGTGTCTCATTCTCTAATTTGTATGATTACATATGTTATGAAGGCTCATTAATACGGGATAAGATTAATAAAATCTGATTAGCTTGTGTAATCTTAACTTAAAGCATGACAGTGAACATCTTTAGAAGATTATAGGTTAAATAGAGGTACAATAACAATCTATAGTGCAACCAAGATATTAACGTCTTCGAAGTCATTATTGATAGAGGAGAAGTCCTTTCCATTTTTTTTTTAAAAAGGCACATAAGGTATGTCTAATAAATAAATAGAAAAATTATTCTTTGTGTAGATATCACTTCCTCAGAGTGTTGTCGTAAAGTATGGATTTCTTTTCAATTTCTTGCGGACAGTACTTCATTTTAATTTTTTTTTCAATTTCTAGTGGATGACATTTCTTCCCTAGTAATGAAAGAAAGTAAAGAGCTGGCGGTGACATTAATATCCTTTACATGAAAACCAAACATAGACAAGCAAATTTCAGTAGTATCCTTTAACTAAGATGTTCAGTATTGGCACAAAAGGAGCAAAAACATACTAATACTTTTAGCTATTGAAAAAATGCAAGGAAAAAGTTCAAACCTGCTTCTTCCCTTACATTGAAATAATAAGGTGAGTCAGAACATCTATGAGCTCCTTTATCCGAAAATATGCTAACTTATCCTATTAACAATTGGCATAACATGACCAACTCTACAAAAACAGAATTGCAAAACATGAACAACTCTAAGAAATATTCACAATTACCATAAAAATGAATAGCTCAACAACAACAACAAATACCAAATGCTTTAAATGCATACATCAACCTCACTTACCTCGAATCTCCCACATGTGCCCTCAATTTTCTTCAAATGATTATTCCAGACAATTCAAAATATGAACAACACTTTTTAATAAATTGTCAGCAATTAATAGGTTAACAAAATGCTAAATCAAATGAAGTAGAAAAAAAAACAAAAAGTGGCCAAAGACGAAAGAGCAGATAAACCAATAGAGACTAAAAATGGTTTTACAATCAAAAGTTGAGGAGGGAAAATTTTACCAATGAGACTACGATCCTCTTCAATGATTCGGTATATTTCTTTCAATCAGACTTTGACAATTCTACAAAATTGTACTATTTTACAATAATTTTCTAAATGAAAACAATTAAAATGATATAAACAGGCATAAATATAAGATACGTATTCAAAAGGAAATTAACACTCACAAAATATGAAAATAATGATGACCATATACTCAGATGAATTTATTTGTCTAATCATTTGCCTCCATCCAATCCCAACCTGCATCATCAAACTTATCCTCTTCTTCCAATGTTTCTACAACTATATCTTCTATATGTTCTTCAGTAGATAGATACATCAACTTCAGTTTGAGGGGGAATGTTGAGATGTAGATGGATACATCAACTTGAGTTTGAGGGAGAATGTTGAGATTTACCTTCCTTTTATTTTGTGATTTTCATTAATGGTAGAATATTTTTATTTTAGTCTAAGAATATTTTATATTATTTATTTGCCTTAAAGTCTAGAGTTTATTAATTAAAAAATATTTAATCTTATAACTATAAGGAAAATATCATATTTTATTTATTTATTTTATTTAATTTTTTATAAATAGAGATGTACTCTTCTATTTGAATTAAGGAAAAGAATCAATCAACAGTTTTCATTCAATTTCTATTTAATTTTCTTTCTTGTCTCTTTCATTATATATCATAGCGATGGAAAGGATTGTTTTCCAGTGAGTTTTGGTGAGGGTGGCCAAAATATTGATCGTCACTGGAAAAAGTCATTCTCTCCCTCCTTTGTTCACTGTCTCTCCCTCAACTTTCTCTCTCTCTATTCTCAATTGTTCATTTTCTCACAAGTGTGTGTGTATTGGTGCGCATAGTAGTGTGTGAGTTCGTTCTTTGTGTTGGAAAAAAAAAATAGAAGATGGATAAGTGTTGTGAGCTCTGTGTGTGTTGTTGAGTATGGAAAAAATGGAGAAAATTTTTTGTGTAGTATGGTGTGTGAATTCTCCTCTATAGAAGATAAAATTGTTGTGTGCTTTACTGTGAGAGTATATGTGTATCCATGGAATTGTGAATGATGGTGTTGTGTAAGTGTCTTTTCCAGTGAGGTAGGTACTGTGTGTTGTCTATATGGCATTTTCTCTGCGTGTATGTATATGATGTGAAGTGTATTATGAGTGTATTGTGAGTGGGGTGGGGTATGTGGATAGAAGGGGGTAGGGAGTAGGAGGTGTGAGATGGCAAAATTAATTAGGACGGGTCGTCAATTTGTTAAGGGTTTGTAAGGATAAGATGGTTATGGATTTGTTTATTTGGATTTTAGTGGGGGAATTATCACATGATTGAGAGTGCATGGTAAGATGGGGTAAATAAGTAAAAATACACTCTCGGAAGGGATAAAATTTTGTGTCTACACCTTCGAGAACCTCTTTGACACTGTTAAGTGTTGATAATGATGAAAATAAAATGCCAATAAATAATATAATGCGAATAACAAATATTGACATGTCTATGCCTTAATTTCATTAGTCGGCATTAGTTTTTGATGTGGAGCTTTGGTGTGAATTTGTAGCAGGTTTGATTTGCTTCTTTTTTTTTTCATGGAGCATAAATAATGAATAACAAATATAAGTATTGATGTATATTTTACTATTTATTTTAAACTCATAAAAGTAAAATAAGTAAGAAAAATATGTGTTTAATAAACTTCTTTATATAATTATCATGATCTTATCGTTGGTTTATCTGGAGATATTGTAGTGAATAATATCTAATTGAATTTATATATGAATATGTAAAGTGCAATATTTACATCAAGATTGAAAAAGAACTCAACGCCTCGTGTTATTGAGTAGGAATATATAAATGAATCCCAACAACAACGAGGAAACTATCTGAGACGATCTGCATTTTAATACTTCAAATTTCTTGATCCCCTTCATTTTCTATACTTACTTTTTCATTTTTTTTGTATGTTTTATTTTAAAGGTTTTAACTACGAAAATAAATAATAGTTGTTATAGATAGGCATTAGTTGCTCATGTGCAAGTTGAGAAATATATATAGTACTTGCATGTATGTTTTCCATTATCTAATAATTTTCAGGAATTTAATTAACACGAATCCATGGATTGTTGATTATGATATATTTTTTTTATGAAAAAATCATTGGCTAATCACAGAGAAGTTACAAGATTTTCTTTTATAAAATTGTAGTGATTTTATGAAATTGAACTCATTGACGCGAGATACACACGCGGAGCGTGTATTCTAAACTAGTTAGTTTAAAATAACGTGAAGGTACAATAAATAACAATAATTAATAATTTAAAATATTTAAAAGATATTTATATAAAATTTAATTGATTAATTGACTCTCCGAATTTTATCAATGCCAGATAAATTGGAGCAGAGGAATTTCACATGTTATTTAAAAATTATGTAAAAATTATTATAAATCATAATAATTAGCAACTCAAATATCAAAAAATATATAAAAATTGATTGACTCTCTGGATTCCATTTGTGACACACAAATTGGAACAGAGAAAGTATTATATATTACTACTTAAAAATATTATAAATCTCAATGACCTTTAATAATTTAATTAAAATATTTAATAATCATACAAAATTACTTGACTTTCTAAATTTCATCAGTGTCCTATAGTGTCTCATAAATTAAAATAAAAAATATGACATATATTGAGTTCGTACTAGCACATGCTCGTTGTATCTAGTCTTCCAACAAACTAGAAGAAGGCAAAGGATGTGTAGAAGGTATGTTATTTTTGTAGTTACGCCATCCTTCTTGTTTATGAAAAGAATTTACAATAATCTCATGTTTGATTTGCTTAAATATTTTTAAAAATATTTTCTAGATCAACTTATTTTTCTCAAATTTATGAAAAATGATTTCCCTTCAAAGACTAAGAAAAACATTTTTCAAACTGTCTTTCAACCTCACTATCAAGTTGAAATCTTCATACAACTCTCAAAATCATTCACCCCTACCCCTACCGCCAATCCTCTACCAACCCCACCCCTACCACCCCCATCCAAGAAATTATTTAATTTTTTAAAAACTATTTCAAATTTTTTTTCATACCCCATTCTCTCGCTACCCTGACCCCTCCCCTCTACTAGCTCCTTTCGAAAAAGTATTTAATTTTTTAAAATTAAATTCAAACTTTTCTTACCCACAACTTAGGAGCCCCCTCCCTCTATTTTTTTTAATTTACTTTACAAAAACAATATTTAATTTTTTAATTTAGTTTTTAGAAAATATTTCAAAACTTTTTTCTTACCCCACACTTCTTATCCTATCAGTTCTCATTATTTTTTTATAAAATATATACAAATACTTTTAGAAAATATTTTCTTACTTGTATAAGGAACACAAGAATATAAATAAGAAACAATTGATTTTATTAGAAAATGTTTTCCACCTCCATATGGAACACACCCTAAAAAAAAAATATTTTGGGGATAAAAATTATTTTTCTAAAAAATATATTCTATTCTTTAGCTAAACACCAAAATATATTTTTTGAAAATAGTTTTTTCATCAGCAACCAACCACTAGAAAATATTTTCAAAAAAAATTTTCACTCACCAACCAAACATAAGAAAATAAGTTAGAAACCAACTTATTTCCATGAAAAATATTTTTCTTCATACCAAACATACCCAAAATCAAATTCTATTTCAGTTTTTATATTTGTTGTTTTTTTTTGTTTAAAATATATTTGTCAATTCTGGCTCCTAGTTTCACTAGATAAATGGGTCTATCTCTCTAGAGTCAACTTGTTTTCTAAATATTTTTCTAAAAGAGAATATTTTTCCTTTTTGTCTTCCTTTTTTAATTTGGTGCAACATACAAACCTTAAAGCAATAAGATACAATACCTTACTGCATGTAAATATGAAAACCCGAAAGTACACTTTCAGCACGCATGTTAACCACGTGGCAGCTTTAGCTACTCTACTGACCATCCGCTCTACCGTCACTCACTATATAAGAGAAGTGAAAAGCCCTAACGACTTTTGTATCAGAAAAATCCCCCTTTCGATTCTCGAAACCCTACCGGAACCTTTGTAAATCGTTGCTTTTTGTCTCGGCGGAGAAAGAAATGGCAAGAATTCGCGATGAAGACAGTCTGTTTGAGTTGACGGTGGAGGATTTGAAAAAGTGGCTACGGGAGATGATAGTCCTTTTCAGCAGATGCATGATACGCTGCTGCACAAACCTCTGGTACTTTTTTTTATGCTTTTTGTTTTTGTTTTTTTGATATAAGATGAGGTTTTGTATATTAGAAATATAGAAATTTGTATATTTTTGATGTTTGTTAAGGAATTTGAATCGAATATAGGAATTGGAGGAAATGAGATTTGTTGCGGTATTTGGATTGATTAAAAAGGAAAATGAATTGTTTAGATCTCTTATGCATAAATGAAGATCCTTTTTCTATGTGTGAGAATGAAGATTGGTCTTTTATGAGTAGAAATGAATATCGATGTCTTAGAAAATATAGGAAGCAGTATATGTGTGATGTTTGAAGGAATTTGAATCGGATATAGGATCATGAGGAAATGAGATACGTTATCGTATTAGGATTGATTAAAGAGGAAAATGAACTTGTTAGATCCCGTATGCGTAAATGGAGAACGTTTTTCTGTGTGTAAGAATGGAGAATGGTATTTTATGCATAGAAAGGAATATCAATGTATTAGAAAATATAGGAAGGAGTTATGTCTGATGTTCGTTAAAGAATTTGAATTGGATATAGGATTAGGAGGAAATGAGATTTGTTGCGATATTAGGTATGATTAAAGAGGAAAATGAACTTGTTGGATCCCGTATGCGTAAATGGAGAACGTTTTGCTGTGTGTAAGAATAATAATTGGTCTTTTATGCATAGAAATGAATATGGATATAGGATTAGGAGGAAATGAGATTTATTGCGGTATTTGGATTGATTAAAAATGAAAATGAATTGTTAGATCTCGTATATGTAAATGAAGATCGATTTGTCATGTGTAAAAATAAAGATTGATCTTTTATACATAGAAATAAATATCAATGTATTAAAAAATATAGGAAGGAGTATACGTGGGATGTTTGTTAAAGAATTTCAATCGGATATAGGATTAGAAAGAAATAAGATTTGATGCGGTATTAGAATAGATTAAAGAGGAAAATGAACTTTTTGGATCTCGTATGTGTAAATGGAGATCATTTTGCTGTGTTTAAGAATGAAAATTGGTCTTTTATGCACAAAATTGAATATCAATGTATAAGAAAATATAGGAAGGAGTATGTGTGTGATGTTTGTTAAAGAATTTGAATCAGATATAGGATTAGGAGGAAATGAGACTTGTTGCAGTATTAGGATTGATTAAAAAGGAAAATGAACTTGTTAGATCTCGTATGTGTAAATGACGATCGATTTGTTATGTGTAAGAATGAAGATTGGTCTTTTATGCGTAGAAATGAGTATCGATGTTTTAGAAAATATAGGAAGGAGTATGTGTGTGATGTTTGTTAAAGAACTTGAAAAGGATATAGGATTAGGAGGAAATGAGATTTGTTGCGGTATTAGGATTGATTAAAAAGGAAAATGAACTTGTTAGATGTAACGCCCCGAAATCTAATCCCGAGACGTCACATGGTGCTCAAGACTACGAGTAGCCTTAAGCTAACCTTGTCTACCTACTATTGAGTCTGAATGCCATAATAAAGGAAATATAGACATAAGAGTCATGCTAAATGTGGAAAACTGAATGAAATATCTAAGAATAATCTGAATATAATATCTAAAAATCAATTCTGAATAATCCGACTATAAAAACTAGTAGTCCGACAAGCCCTACTACTAATATCTAGAGAGTCACTGGGACAAACCCCCAACTAACTCAAACTTTCTGAAAAGAGTACTAAATCATATAAACTAAGAGGTTGCAAAATCTGAATGAATAATTCCCCAAACTATGAGGACTCACCAACTGTCGGACGTAGATGGAGATGCTTGAACTACTCTCGCTGCTGATACTGAGCACCTAAACCTACATTATGAGATAATGTAGAACATAGACGTATATGTGGATTAGTACTTTGAGTATGTACTGAGTATATGAGGGTGAAATGCATAAGTAAAACATCATCTCATCATCATATTTTGTAAAATAATGCATGCTAATGTAAATGACTCACATAAGCTGGAATATCTAAAAACTGAAATCTGTAATAATAAAAAACAAATCATACTTTATAAATCTAGTGAGTCATAACATTTAGTTCTGAAAGCTGTGCTAGTATTCTGTCTGTATATCATACTATCTAAGTGTAAAAGAGATCACTCTGAATCTAAAATTTGAAAGCTAAAATCTGAAGCTAATATCTTTCTGTAAAGCATAATCTGAATAAAACTATAAGCTTTTACATTTAGATTTCTAAAAGCTTTTCTGTTATGCTGTAAGCTTTAAACCTTAGGGAATTCTTTTAAAAGTTGTTCTGCAAAACTTTTCTTGTAGAGAGGTTCTTCCAATCGACATAAACCATATGAGCTACATGGGAGTCCAACGTCTCATCCTCCTAAGAAAAAAATCTCGCATTGGGGAGAGGTGTCATACTCTTGCCAGGGAGTATAACCTAGGCTAATTGATCACATCTATAACTATAATACATATAGAAAGGAGAATAATTTGAATCTGTACCTACATTGGATATGAAGTTCTAGGGAAGATTGGGTACGCTAATACCACACTTCCCGCTCAGTGCTAAATGCTACTCCGTTTAATTTTCTACGCTCACATTGTTGGAAATCCACTTTAAAACTTGCTTAATGGTTTATTACAATAACCAATTGTATATTTCTCAGAATTCAATCTATAAGCAAAGCACATCTGATTTTTGTAATCTGTAATAAATCTGTAAAGTGGAGATCAAATCTTATATGAGGATCAAAAGATCAAAGCTTTATTAAAAATATAAAAATAATCTGCTCATAAAATGCTTGAAGCATCATCTTTCTTGAAACATCAACATATAATCTTGGGCTTTATTACCCATACATCAAGTTCATATAAAAATATCATAATAATCATGCTTGATTTTGTAATTAAAAGTTTGGTTTAGGGCACAAGGATGGAAGAAGATCCTTGTTCATAAACCCCACATACCTTGGTAGATGATTAGATGAAGAATCTTGGATTATTGATTCCTAATTGAGTTCTTGGAGCTGAGTTCTTGATTTTCTTGTCTTGGGAATCTTCAATTTAGGGCTTTCTCGGAGAAACTAATGAGATTTTGATTTCTTGGAGAAGAAGCATTGGAGCTCTAGGGTTTTTCTTCAAGAGAGAATGGATAAAAATAAGCCTAAAATGCTTTGAATATGTTTAATCTTGTGTTTTGGACAGATTGGGGCTTGGGAATTGACAAACATACCCTCTTTTAAACTTCTAAATGGAACTAGAAAAAAAATATTTTCTGAACTGGCAGGCCACAGCGATATGCCACTATCATGGTGGCTTACTGGAAAAAGGAGAATTGAGAACTGGAAGTTCTTCGCGACGTGGAGCTATCGCGGTGCCCCTTTGGAATGCTATTTTGGCCATTATCGCGATGCGGTGAAATTGCGTAGACTTACTGGAATTCGATAATTGGGAAATTGGACCTCTCGGTGATGCAGGGCTATCACGGAGGGCCACTGGATTTTTACCATTGGGAATTTACCCTCCTCCACGACGTGGTGGGTGCCCAGGTGGCACACTGCTTTACTAAAAACACCCTAACTTCTTAATCGAGTGTCAGATTTGGGCGAATTTGGTATCAATGGAAAGTTTATTCAATTTCCAACACAATGGAAGTCTAAATCTGGAAAATTCCATATGAAATAAATATGACTTATTCTTAAAGCTAACCTTTGACATTTTAGGGACGAAATTAAGCAAGGAAAAAGTGCGGGGTATTACAATAGCTACCCTTGGGAACATTCGTCATCGAATGAGGCTAGATAAGTTGAGAATGATGAGGAATCTGTGGCTATAAGCTATAATACAGAACTGTAATGAACTGTATGACTGGATCTCAACATAATGAGCTATTAAACTAATCTGTGAGTGCATGAGTTTGCATGAAAAATACAATATAGCTGAATCTGATACTAGAAAAGAGATGAATGAAGGAAGACTATTACCTTCGTCAGAATATGGGTTCATGGAGAAGAGATGAGGATGCTTGATATGCATGTCTTCTTCTGCTTCCCAAGTAGCACCCTCAACGGACTGATTTTTCCACAGAACTTTGACCAAGGGAACTTATTTGTTCCTTAGTCTACAAATCTAATGATCAAGAATCTCTATTGGGACTTTTTCATTAGAAAGGTTATTCTGAATATTTGTAATAACTATAGGAACTATAACAGCTAAATCGTCCATGCATTTCTTTAACAAGGATACATGGTACACTAAATGAACGAAGGATAAATCTGCAAGTAGCTCGAGTTCATACGATACCTTTCCAACACGACACAAAATATGGAAGAGGCTTGAAAATAGAGGAGTAAGCTTCCTCTTTTAGCCAAATCCCTTTACCCCTTTCATGGGTGAAACTTTCAAATACACAAGATTATCAACCTCAAACTCAAGATCTCTTTTTCTTATGTCTGCATAAGATTTTTGACGACTTTGGGCTGCTTTCCTTTCAACCTATCTAGAATCAATTGAACTTTCTCCATGGTTTCAAACAATATGCTTTGCCCAATCAAAATAGTTTCACCCACTTCAAATCAACCAACTGGCGATCTACATCTTCACCCATAAAGAGCCTTAAACGGAGCCATCTGAATACTATCATGATAACTATTATTATAGAAAACTCAATCAATGATAAATTATCATCCCAACCACCTTTGAAATCAAGAACACATGCCCTCAATATATCCTTTAGGGTATGAATGGTCCTTTGTTCTTGACCATGCAACACAATTCTAAGATGTCTGCATGGTGATCCTCACTACGAGAGTAGACAAGAATATCATCTATAAAGATTATGACAAATATGTCCAGATACTGTTTGAACAATCCGTTCATCAAATCAATAAAGGTTGCTAGGGCATTTGTTAGCCCGAGGGACATGACTAGAAACTCAAAATTACCATAACGGGTTCTGAAAGCTATTTTTGTGATATCACATACCCTTACTTTAAGATGATGATATCCGGATCTAAGGTTTATTTTTGAGAAATAACTTGCACCTTGGAGTTGATCAAATAAGTCATCAATTCTAGGAAGAGGATATTTTTTCTTGGCTATAACTTTAGTCAACTGATGATAGTCAATTCTATTCACAAAGATCCATCTTTCTTTTGCACGAAAAGGATAGGAGCACCCTAAAGAGAAACACTAGGCCTTATGAAACCTTTATCTAAAAGATCTTTGAGTTGCTCTTTCAACTCTTTAAGCTAGGCGGGAGCCATATGATAAAGAGATATTGAGCTGGGCTGAGTATCTGGAAGAAGGTCAATTCCAAATTCTATTTTCTTATCGGGAGGTACCCCTGACAAATCTTCGAGTAAAACATCAGGAAACTCATTAACTACACTGACTGACTAAACTGTTGGAGTCTCAGACGTAGTGTCCTTTACTCGAACCAGATGATAGATACACCATTTGGAAATAAAATTTTTGTCCTTAATAAAAGATATAAAATGACTCTTGAGAGACACCGAAGCACCGACATTCTAGGGACGAAATTAAACTAGGAAAAAGTATGGGGAATTACATTAGATCTCGTATGTGTAAATGAAGATTATTTTGTTATGTGTAAGAATGAATATTGGTTTTTTATGTATAGAAATGAATATCAATGTCTTTAGTGTAAAAAAATGAAAGAAGATTGATATCTAATGTGTTTAAAAATAGGATGAAGATTGATATCTTCTTTGTTAATGAAATGGATGAAGATTGATAACTTCTTTGTTAATGAAATGGATGAAGATTGATATCTTATGTGTTAAATAAATGAATGAAGATTGATATCTTCTGTGTGAAAAAACTGGATGAAGTTTGATTCTTCTACATAAAAAACATGAATAGTTGTTTTGCGTAGAAATGAAGATTTCTTTTGCATAAAAATGAAGCTATCTTCCATGTAAAAATGAATATATATTGTGTAAAAATGAAGATCTCTTATGTATAGAATAAATGTTATTTATAAAAATGAATGAAGGTGTAGAAATGAAGATCATTGGTAAGAAATGACATAGAATTTTTAAAAGTCTGTAAAGAGCTAAAACACCATTTTTCTCATAGTTGTCCAAAGTTTAGACAATTTGAGACAATTTTAGATTCTAGTGACGCATTCTCATTTTTATGTTCATAGGGATTCAAATTTAATGAATGTACCGAGGAGTGTATGAGTAACAGTATCTTACCCATTCTGATGTCTAAGAAATGTCCTGTCCTTTGTAGTATGATAGAGGGTATGACTGCTGTGGTTATCCAAAAGTTTTTTGGTCCTGATGTAATTATGTTCTCTATCACTCTCTCTTTCTCTCTCTTTATACACATATATATGTATCTTGGAGGCTTACGTACTATATTACATTTTCAATTGAGAACAATAGGGGTGAAGAGCTTTTCAAAGCTGAGGTCTATAAAGCCTCTAATGGGAATTTTATTGTTCCCCATTGTAAGTATAAACTCTAAGCTATTGGTGAATGAAGACCAGAAGGTGATCAAGATACAAGACACCAGATATATTCAACAAGTTCTGTATCTTGTGTCTTGTATCTTGATCACCTTCTATTCTTCATTCAGCAACAACTCAGAGTTTGTGCTTACAATGGAGAACAATAAAATTCCCATTGGCGGCTTTATAGACCTCAACTTGTAAAAGCTCTTCACCCCTTTTCTCTCAATTAAAAAAGTAATATAGTACGGAAGCCTATAAGATACATATATATGTATAGAAAGAGAGATAGAAAGAGAGAGAGCATAAATACATCAGGGCCAAAAAACTTCTGGATCGCCACAGCAGCCATACCCTCTATTATATTATAAAGGGCAGGATATTTCTTAGCTACCAGAATAGGTAAGATACCATTACTCATACACTCCTCGGGGCATTCATCAAATTTGTATCTCTATCAACATAAAAATAAAAATGCATCAGTAGTTTCTAAAATTGTCTCAAATTGTATAAATTTTGGACGGCTATGAGAAAAATGATGTTTTAGCCCTTTATAGACTTTTTAAAATTGATGTCTTTTCTTACCAAAGATCTTCATTTTTGCACTGTCGTTCATTTTTATAGATAACATTTATTTAGATACAGAAGAGATCTTCATTTTTACTCATACGATATATTCATTATTACAAAAAATATATCTTCATTCTATGCAAAAGAAATCCTCATTTCTATGTAGAACAACTATTCATGTTTATTACACAAAAGATATCAAACTTCATCCAGTATTTTCTCACGGTAGATATCAATCTTCATTTATTTATTTAACACATAAGATATCAATCTTCATCTATTTCATTAACAAAGAAGATATCAATCTTCTTCCTTTTTTTAAACACATTAGATATCAATTTTCTTTCATTTTCTTACACTAAAGACATCGATATTCATTTCTATGCATAAAACAATCTTCATTCTTACTCAGACAACTGGAAAACAGTGACCTTCACCTGTAAGAAAACTACCAAAAAACGACCAACAATGCAAGGTAAGCGAACACAACTGCAAAGCATCAAGGTAAAAATTCTAGATATAGCTACAGGTAAGTTTCTTGAAACTCGATCGCTTCAATACTCTGCATCACCCCCCTTTACCCTAGTTTAGATTATGTTTTTATGAATGATTATGTTTATATGTTTTTTTGTATTGTTCATTGATGAAGAAGCCTTCTTAGTAGGATTTTGTTAGAAGAAAGCTTCTTCTATTTTTCCTTTTTAGTTGAAGATAAATGTAATGCAATGAACAAGTTGAATATAAGTATTTCAGTTTCAAAATTATGTTTTCCCTTTTTTTTGTGATTTTTTCTTTTTTCTATTGGTTATTCTTTTGTACAGTCAAATTTAGAATGACGATTAAATTCAGGAAGAGTTCAAAAATTTTATATAGTCTATCATCGATCTTATACTCCATCTTTTCACAATAGAACATAGTAGTCGATTGTAGACTATATGAATCAATAGGGCTTCAGTATCTTATAGTTTGAAAGAAAAATATTTAAATTAAAAATAATTTAAACAGATAATAATGTTTTTTGGGGCTGGTGGAGTAAAATAATTAAATTAAAAAAGATTTAAATATATAATCACATGTTTTTGGGATGGTGAAAGAAAATAATTAAATTAAAAATGATTTAAATAGATAATAATATGTTTTAAGGATGGTTGAACTAATTAATTAAATTAAAAATAATTTAAATAGATATTCTTGAACAGTTTGTGACACTTAATAGACTACCGTCAATGTTGACCCATGTCGAATTCATGTAAAAAATATATTTGTGGTTTGAGGGTCCATCAATTTACTTAGTCTATAGTAGACTTACATCGTAAGAAGTGCATTGATTGATATCCTGATTATGCGTAGACCGCTGCTATAGACCAACACTTGGATTATTTTTTAAAAATGAATAAATAAATCAAAAATAAATGTAGTGTGGTTTTCTACACATATGAAGGAGTGTAAACAAGTCACATAATCATATTAGAGCTTATACAAATTAGGGATGGTGAATTAAGGAGTGTGTGGATGGGTAGTGATCAAACAAAGAATATTCTAAGAGTAATGCTTGTCAAAGCACATGTACATTTTGAGGATGGTGATTGTATTTGATGACTACACATTCCACATACTCCTTTAATCACCACTCCCAAATCAAAAGAGTATATGGAAGAGATAGTGGCTGAACAATCATCATCCTCAAAACATACTTGTGCTTTGACAACCATTACTCTTAGGATATTGTTCATTCGACCACTACTGTAATGCCCAGAATTTGATACCCGAAATGCTACACGATTCTCATGACCCCAAAAGAATACAAGCTAACCTATGAATGATATCTGTACCTGAGCACTTCATAATATACCGTATAAATACAGAATAAAAGGCTGAAAGGCCATAAGGTTCAAATATCTGATAAAATATAAAATCTGATAATTCGATATATCAATACCATAATAGCTGAAATAACTATCTGAATATGCTGTAGTTTGAAAGCCTCTAAAATTGACTGAATAAGGAGTTGATGGGATATGTCCCCAACTAACTCTGAACTACTGAAATAATAAAGTAATGAAATAATCATGCTATCCTCAAATGATGAGGACTCACTTCTAGTTTGTCTGCTGAACGTCTGATCTACTAAGGGTGCTCTAGATCTCATGCTTCGAAACATATGGTATAAGACACCATAGCGCAAATGCGTCAGTACGATTGAATGTACTAGTATGCAAGTGAGGTAGGCTAAATGCAAATGGTTCATATGCATAAATAATACTAACTGACTGTACAACATGAACGTGATAATACATGCATGAATAAGTAACTTAAACTGAATTTGTGATAATACTGACTATTGAGTCTGAATACTAATAACATGAGTTACTGATAACTGATAAAACTGATACTGAGTGACTGCATCTGACAGTCTAGTTTCTGATGGAACTAGCTGAGTTTTGTACTGTACTGAGTGACTATATCTGACAGTCCTGGGTTCTATAGAGCTATCTGAGTTTTATTACTGAGACTGAGACTGTAATAGTGGGAAGGAGTCATCTAACCATAGTGCCACAAATAAAACATTATAGCTGAGTAGGGGTCCAATCTGTAACCCCAATTAGAAGGGTATCAATATTGCGCCACTGGTAAGGACAAGCTGTGAGTGACCCTCATCTGATAGTGTACCTAAAAGAGAATGGTGGGACCCTTATCTGACAGTGTTAATCCACATCATCAACCCTCATCTGTCAGTGTTGATGTATCAACCTATGTTGGCTATATAGTTCTTGAATACAAAGATTGCTTCGAAGAATCACATCCTCATCTGCCTGTGTATGTTCCCATCCTTGGGTTCACTCGATGGTGAATCCTACTCCCATCTGAATAGACACTGATTTGATTATACTGGACTTAACTGGACTGAGTTCACTAAGTTCTTTGGACTAACTGAATATTACTAGTATCTTTTAACATGACTGAAATTACTGAGATTGCTGAGATTACTGAGTAAAGCTAGTCTATTACTGGATTTACTGAGTTTTTCTGAGTTGTGAGACTTACTGAATTTACTGTTTCATGGCTTAACTAAGAGTATCGTAAAAACTGACACTCGCTCTAGGCACACAACTAAATTATCGAGTACAAGTACCCCCAGGACTCGATAACATGAAACTGAAAAGGCATGACACTTCTTGAACACATGACTATAGTTAACAAATTATAATTCAATCATTGGAGATTTTCATGAAGTACTTGTATGTCATAATCTTACACATGAATGGGA
>NC_061113.1:237204572-237213388 GCF_002878395.1 Capsicum annuum
CATGTAGTTATAGCCCAAGTTCATCATGTAGATCAATAAGGATTCATGAAAACACAATTCTACTCACTTAGGCATTTTATCAAACACAAGGGGAGCATGCTTTGGTCATACTATTTTTAATGAATCTAATTATCATGGTTACATTAATCAACTTGCAATGTGAAGGGTTTATCATGAACATTATATAAATCATAACATACTAGGAACAATACTTGAAATTGATAGTCTATAACATGAATCAAACCCAACAACAACATGAACATTAATTTCAATTCAATTAAATCATGAATATTCATAAGTACACAATCTTTGAATTGAAAAGGGTTTCTTGAGATTCATGGATGAAAGGAATCCATGAATCAACACTAAACATACCTTATAACATAAATCCTTAAAGTTTCTTGAAATATTCTTGAGCCTTTTACATGAATTTTTGAAACTAGGATTTCTTGCTTTTGAGAGAAAATAACAAACCTTGGGCAAACTTGGGTGAATAATGAGATTTTTAGGTCATTTAGGGATTAATTTCATATTGGGGCCGACCTTGTTTGAGGGAAAATAACCTATTTTTCCTTAAAGATGTGGACATTTATTGATAGAAAAACTGGACATCGACGTGTTAAGCGACGTGGCACATCAATGGCTCCTACGCAATACCTGACGTATCACGCCATGATCATGCCAAGCCTCAGTACTTTTGGCTCTGTCAATCTACAACAGTGTTAACCAACGCGATTGGTGACGCGAAGCACCAAGATTGCGTTTTTCCACTATTTTGGGACTCTGAACGTAGCCTAAATAAGTTCCGAAAAAGTCTGAAACTTGTTCGGGAACACTTATTGACCTTACCTGATCTTGAATTAATAAAAATATAGGTCATTAAAGGAAATTAAGGTCATGAAATAATGTAGCGAACTTTCGAAGGCTAAAATAAACTAAGTTCAAAAACTTAGCTAGAATTTTCTAAGTATGGGACCCCTTGACAAGCTTACAGGACTGAATTAAGCTTAGGATTTTGCGGAGTCTTACAATAAATCACCCTTGAGAACATTCATCATCGAATGAGACTGGCTGAGATGGGAGAAAAGATACGCTGACGTACATATTGAACATGAACAACTGAAACATAAGTACATGACTGACATTACTGATTTACTGAGATTTATTCTGAGCATGCATATCTGATGCATGATTTCATGACTGAACTAATTCATGAATACATGATTAGGATTTCTGATAACTAACTTTCTCACAAAGAAAATGCATATCTGATGCGTAAATACGTGACTGAGATGATACATGAATGCATGACTAAATATGCAATGGTAATCTAATACCGAGTTTGTAACTGAAATCTGAACATGAAAATGAATGCCAAGTTTAAAACTGGAATTTGAACATGAAACTGAATGAGCTTAAGGAAAGCTATTACCTTGGGCTGACTTTGAGTTTGCAGAGAAGAGGCAAGGGTACTTGTCCTGCATATCTTCTTCTTCTTCCTAAGTAGCTCCCTCAGCGGACTTATTCCGCCAAAGAATTTCGACTAGAGGAACTTTTTATTCATCAGTCTACGAGTATGGTAGTCAAGAATTTTGACAAGAATATCTTCATAAGAGTTTTTTCTTAACATCTATACCCTCTATAAGGACTACAACTGTTGGGTCACCGATGCACTTTATTAGCAAGGAGACATGGAACACTGGATGAACAAAGGCTAGATCTAAAGGCAATTCAAGCTCATAAGCTACCTTGCCAAAACGACTGAGAATCTTGAAGGGACCGACATATCAGGGATTGAGCTTTCCTTGCTGAATATCTTCACTCCCTTCATGGGAGAGATATTTAGATAAACATAGTCATTAATCTCAAACTGAAGATCCTTTGTGTGCATATCTGCACAAGACTTCTGTTGTCTCTGAGCAGCCCGAAGTCTTCCTATGATCAACTGAACCTTTTCTAAGGCATCGAATACTAAGTCAGTCCCTATAACTGAGGCCTCACTAACTTTGAACCAATCGACTGGAGATCTGCATCTTCTACCATAGACAACATCAAATGTAGCCATCTGAATACTGGAATGATAGTTGTTGTTGTATGCAAACTTAATCAAAGGCAAGTGATCATCCCAACTACCCTTGAAATCAATGCCAGATAAATTGGAGCAAAGGAATTTCACATGTTATTTAAAAATTATTATAAATCATAATAATTAACAACTCAAATATCAAAAACTATATAAAAATTGATTGACTCTCTGGATTCCATTTGTGACACAAAAATTGGAACAGAGAAAGTATTATATATTACTACGTAAAAATATTATAAATCTCAATAACCTTTAATAATTTAATTAAAATATTTAATAATCATTCAAAATTAATTGACTTTCATAACTTCATTAGTGTCCTATAGTGTCCAATAAATTAAAATAAAAAATATGACATATATTGAGTTCGTACTAGCATATGCTTGTCGTATCTAGTCTTCCAACAAACTAGAAGAAGGCAAAGGATGTGTAGAAGGTATGTTATTTTTGTAGTTACGCCATCCTTCTTGTTTATGAAAAGTATTTTACAATTATCTCATGTTTGATTTGCTTAAATATTTTTTTAAATATTTTCTAGATCAACTTATTTTTCTCAAATATATGAAAAATGGTTTTCCTTCAAAGACTAAGAAAAACATTTTTCAACCTCACTATCAAGTTGAAATCTTCATACAACTCTCAAAATCATTCACCCCTACCCCTACCACCAATCCTCTACCAACCCCACCCCTACCATCCCCATCCAAGAAAATATTTAATTTTTTAAAAACTATTTCAAATTTTTTTCATACCCCATTCCCTCCCTACCCTGACCCCTCCCATCTACCAGCCCCTTTCGAAAAAGTATTTAATTTTTTAAAATTAAATTCAAACTTTTCTTACCCACACCCTAGCAGCCCCCTCCCCCTATTTTTTTTAATTTACTTTTCAAAAAATAAAATATTCAAAACTTTTTTTCATACCTCTCCCCTCCCCCCCAATAAAAATATTTAATTTTTTAAAAAATATTTCAAAACTTTTTTCTTACCCAACACTTCTTATCCTATTCGTTCTCATTATTTTTTATCAAATATATACAAATACTTTTAGAAAATATTTTTCTACTTGTATAATGAACAGAAGAATATAAATAAGAAATAATTTATTTTTCTAGAAAATGTTTTCCTCCTCCTTATGGAACAAACCCTAAAAAAAATATTTTTGGGGTCAAAAATTATTTTTCTAAAAAATATATTCTATTCTTTAGCTAAACACCAAAATATATTTTTTGAAAATAGTTTTTTCATTAGCAACCAAACACTAGAAAATATTTCCAAAAAATTTTTTCACTCACCAACTAAACATAAGAAAATAAGTCAGAAACCAACTTGTTTCCATGAAAAATATTTTTCTTCATACCAAACATACCCAAAATCAAACTCTATTTCAGTTTTTATATTTGTTGGTTTTTTTGTTTAAAATAAATTTGTCAATTCTGGCTCCTAGTTTAGCTAGATAAATGGGTCTATCTCTCTAGAGTCAACTTGTTTTCTAAATATTTTTCCTTTTTGTCTTCCTTTTTTAATTTGGTGAAACGTATAAGACTTAAAGCAATAAGATACAATAACCTTACTGTAGGTAAATATGAAAACCCGAAAGTACACTTTCAGCACGCATGTCAACCACGTGGCAGCTTCAGCTACTCTACTTACCAGCCGCTCTACCTTCACTCACTATATAAGAGAAGTGAAAAACCCTAACGACTTTTGTATCAGAAAAATCCCCCTTTCGATTGTCGAAACCCTACCAAAACCTTTGTAAATCGTTGCTTTTTGCATCGGCGGAGAAAGAAATGGCAAGAATTCGCGATAAAGACGGTCTGTTTGAGCTGATGGTGGAGGATTTGAAAAAAGTGGCTAAGGGAGATGATAGTCCTTTTCATCAGATGTATGATATGCTGCCGCACAAACCTATGGTACTTTTTTTATGCTTTTTGTTTTTGGCTTTTTGATATAAGATGAGGTTTTGTATATTAGAAATATAGGAATTTGCATATGTGTGATGTTTGTTAAGGAAGTTGAATTAGATATAGGAATTGGAGGAAATGAGATTTGTTGCGGTATTTGGATTGATTAAAAAGGAAAATGATCTATTTATATCTCTTATGTGTAAATGAAGATCGTTTTTCTTTGTGTGAGAATGAAGATTGGTCTTTTATGAGTAGAAATGAATATCGATGTATTAGAAAATATAGGAAGGAGTATATGTGTGTTGTTTGAAGGAATTTGAATCGGATATAGGATCATGAGGAAATGAGATATGTTATGGTATTAGGATTGAATAAAGAGGAAAATGAACTTGTTAGATTCCGTATGCGTAAATGGAGAACGTTTTGTTGTGTGTAAGAATGGAGAATGGTATTTTATGTGTTGAAATGAATATCGATGTACTAGAAAATATAGGAAGGAGTTATGTGTGATGTTCGTTAAAGAATTTGAATTGGATATAGGATTAGGAGGAAATGAGATTTCTTGCGATATTAGAATTGATTAAAGAGGAAAATGAACTTCTTGGATCCCATATGCGTAAATGGAGATCCTTTTGCTGTGTGTAAGAATGAAAATTGGTCTTCTATGCGTAGAAATGAATATGGATATAGGATTAGGAGGAAATGAGATTTGTAGTGGTATTTGGATTGATTTAAAAGGAAACTGAATTGTTAGATCTCGTATATATAAATGAAGATCGATTTGTCATGCGTAAAAATGAAGATTGATGTTTTATGCGTAGAAATAAATATTGATGTATTAGAAAATATAGGAAGGAGTATACGTGTGATGTTTGTTAAAGAATTTGATTCGGATATAGGATTAGTTCTTAAATCTGTGCTAGTATTCTATATGTAAATCATATTGTCTAAGTGCAAAAGAGCTCACTCTTAATCTCAAATCGGAAGCTAATATCTTTCTGTAAAGCATAATCTGAAAAAAAACTATGAGCCTTTACACTTAAGTTTTCTAAATGCTATTCTGTTATGTTGTAAGGTTAAAACTTTAGAGAATTCTTTTAAAAGTTTTTTTACAAAATTTTGTATTAGAGAGGTTCTTCTAACCAACATAAATTATGGGAGCTACATGGAGTCCAACGTCTCGTCCTTCTAAGAAAGAAACCTCATGTAGGGGAAAGGTGTCATACTCTTACCAATGAGTATAACCTAAGCTAATTGATCACATCTGTGATTGTAACCCATATTGGAATAAAAATAATCTGAATCTGTACCTACATTGGCTACGTAGGTCTATGGAAGATAGGGCACGCTAATCCCACACTTCTCGTTCGGTGCTAAATACTACTCCATTTAATTTGCTACGCTCAAACTTTTGGAAATTCACTTTAAAACTTCCATAATGGTTTATTATGAAAACTAACTGTATATTTCTTAGAATTCAATTTGTAAGTAAAGGTCATCTAATTTCTATAATCTGTAATAAATCTGTAAAGTGGATTTTAAATCTTATCTGAGGATCAAAAGATCAAAGCTTTATTGAAAATATGAAAATAATCTATTCAGAAGATGATTGAAGCATCATCTTTCTTGAAACATCAACTTACAATTTTTGGCTTTATAACCCATGCATCAAGTTCATGTAAAAGCATCATAATAATCATGCTTGATAATGAAAACCATGATAATTCATCTTAAAATCTTGAAATTTCTGTAATAGGCATGAATATATGAAAATAAACATTCAATTCAACTTCTAAAACACTTTAAATCTCAAAACCGTGCAATTAGCAATAGTGGGTATAAACCCCAATTCAAAATTCATGTATAAACATTCGAAATCATGTGAATTTTTAATTGAAAGCTTGGTTTTGGGCACAAGGATGGAAGAAGATCCTTGTTCATAAACCCCACATATCTTGGTAGATGATTAGATGAAGAATATTGAATTATTGATTCCTAATTGAGTTCTTGGAGCTGAGTTATTGATTATCTTGTCTTTAGAATCCTTAATTTAGGGCTTTCTTGAAGAAACTAGGGACGATTTTGATTTCTTGGAGAATAAGCTTTGGAGCTCTAGGGTTTTGCTTTGAGAGAGAATGGATGAAAATAAGCCTAAAGTGCTTTAAATATGTTTAATCTTGTGTTTTGGACAGATTGGGGCTTGGGAATTGACCAAAATACCCGCTTTTAAACTTCTAAACAGAATTAGAAAAACAATATTTTTTGAATTGGCAGGACACCGCGATGCGCCACTATCATGGTGGCTCACTGGAAATAGGACAATTGGGAACTGGAAGTTCTCCGCGATGTGGAGCTATCGCGGTGCCCTTTTGGAGTGCCATGTTGGCCATTGTCGCGACGCGGTGAAATCACGTAGGCTTACTAAAATTGGACAATTGGGAAATTTGACCTCTCTACGTTGTAGGGCTATCACAGAGGGCCACTAGATTTTGACGATTGGGAATTTACCCTCCTCCACGATGCGGTGGGTGCACAGGTGGCACACTGCTTTACTTAAAATGCCCTAACTTCTTCACCGAGTGTTGGATTTGGTAGAATTTGGTATCGATGGATAACTTATTCAATTTCCAACACAATGGAAAGTCTAAATCTGGAAAATTATACATGGAATAAATATGATTTATTTTTTAAGCTAACCTTTGACATTCTAGGGATGAATTAAGATAGGAAAAAGTGGGGGTAATTACAATATCTCCCCCTTGGGAACATTCATCCTCAAATGTGGCTAGTTAAGATGAGAATGCTGAGAAATCTGAGGCTATAAGCTATCATGCACAACTAAAATGAACTGTATGACTGGATCTTAACATAATGAGCAACTGAACTGATGTGTGAGTGTATGAGTTTGCCTGAAAACTACAATATAGCTAAATTTGATACTGGAAAAGAGCTGAATGAAGAAAGACTATTACCTTCGGTGGAATCTGGGTTCGTAGAGAAGAGATGAGGATACTTGGTACGCATGTCTGCTTCTGTTTTCCAAGTAGCGCCCTCAATAGACTGATTTCACCACAGAACTTTAACCAAGGGAACTTCTGTGTTCCTTTGTCTAAAGATTTGATGATCAAGAATCTCTATTGGGACTTCTTCATAAGAAAGGCTATTCTGAATATCTGTACTTTCTAGAGGAACTATAACAGCTAAATCGTCCATGCATTTCTTTAAGAAGGATATATGGAACACTAGATGAACGGAGAAAAAATCTGTGGGTAGTTGGAGTTCATATGCTACCTTCCCAACATGACTTAAATTACGGAAGGGGCCTACAAATCAGGGACTAAGCTGCCCCTTTTTACCAAATCTCATCACCCCCTTCTGTTGTGAAACTTTCAAATACACAAGATCATAAACCTCAAACTCAAGATCTTTTTTTTCTTAAGATCTCTTTTTCTTACGTTCGCATAAGATTTCTGACGACTTTAGGCTACTTTCCTTTCAATCTCTCTCAAATCAACTGAACTTTATCCATGGATTTAATCACCATGTTTGGCCCAATCAAAGCATCTTCACCCACTTTGAACCAACCAACTGGCGATCTACATCTTTGCCTATAAAGAGCCTCAAACAGAGCCATCTGAATACTAGCATGATAACTATTATTATAAGCGAACTCAATCAACGACAAATGCTCATCCCAACTACCTTTGAAATCAAGAACACATGCCCTCAATATATCCTCTAGGGTATAAATGGCCTTTTCTTCTTGACCATCTGTCTACGAATAAAAAGCTAGACTGAGACGAATTTGGGTACCAAGACCCTTCTGAAAGGCTCTCCAAAACTGAGAGGTAATCTGAGTATCCCTATCAGAGATGATGTACAAGGGAACTCCATGCAATCTAACCATCTCTCAGATATACAACTTAGCATAGTCTTCAGCTATATAGAATGTATAAACTGGCAAGAAATGCGCTGACTTAGTCAATCTGTCCACTATAACCCAAATCAAATCATGCTGACGACGTGAATGGGGTAATCCAGTCACATAGTCTGTATTCACCGCTCCCTACTTCCAAGTAGGGATATCAAACTCTTGCAGCACACCACTAGGTCCTTGGTGCTCTACCTTAATCTAATAATAAGTTGTAAACTTTGCTACAAAATCTGCTATATCTTTCTTCATACCACTCCATCAATAGATTTTTCGTAAACCGCAGTACATCTTTGTGGCTCCTGGATGAATAAAGTAATGCGCACCATGCGCTTCTGCCATAATCTGCTGCCTTAAATCATCAACACATGGGACACATAATCTACTTTGGTATCTCAACATACCATCTACCCTTTAGGAGAAAACCTCTACTTTTGGTCTTTAACTGACTCCTTTAGTTTGACCAAACTAGAATCCTTGTTTTGCTTGTCCTTCACTTATGAAACTAGGAAAGATTTGGAACTACTTTAAACCCTAACATTCCCTTCAGCTGAATCAAATAATCTCACACCCAATCTAGATAATCGATGCACTTCCTGAATGAACTCTTTCTTATCATTGTCCATATTAGCAACACTACCCATAGACAATCTACTAAGGGTGTCTGCCACTACATTGGCCTTGCCCGGATGATACAACATGCTCATATCATGATCCTTCTACAAGTCTAACCAACTTCTCTGATGGAGGTTCAACTCCCTTTGAGTAAACACATACTGAAAACTTTTGTGATCCGTGAACACATCAACATGCCCCCCATAAAGATAATGTCTCTAGATTTTTAAAGCAAACACAACAGTAAGTAACTCAAGATCATGGTTTGGGTAATT
>NC_061113.1:237216388-237220529 GCF_002878395.1 Capsicum annuum
AAAATCTTTCATTAATAATAATTCAAATTAAAATATCCAACAAACTAGTAATCTAAATCCAAAAGAAAAATTTTAAAGTCAAATGATCATTAGTTTTTCCATAAAGTATCAAGTTCGAGTGGCCATAAGTTTCACAAAATTCAATATAAAAAAGATCGATACTAAAACATCTATCAACATTTCAAAAAATTTCTCAAGTAAGGTCAATTTCTTCGTCACTTTCTTCACCTCCTCCTTTGTTTTGAACATCTATAAAAAGAGAAAAACTAATCTTAATTAGCACTTAAATGACAACATATTTAAGTCATTAATAAAATGAATAATATTGGAATTAAAATAATAAATAAATGAAGGAGATACAAGTATGTCAGCTAAAATTAAAAACGAATAATGCCAACAGGAATAGAAAATGCTATGGTCCAGGTTCGTCAAAACTATTATTGTCAATATTTATAGCTATTGGAAACCAAATACAATAGTTTGAATTTACTTTATACAATAAGTGAGTAGATTGACTGTTTTTTTTTCTTTTTCATAGATATTCAAAATATGCTTTCACAAGAGATTTTTATCAAACACCTTATGGGCATCAGTAATAATGATATTTAGCAATCATACACTTGAATGTAGAAGAAATATGTAAATAAATTGAGAAGAATCATTGCATGTACACATACCAAAAAAGAAAGACGTGGAGAAAAACATAAAATATGTATCCAAGAAATATAATTCGCAAAAACTAAATCAAAAAATAAAAACCAAAAGAGAAAGGAATAATTAGTAACTCAAGAATATGAACAAATTTTTACCCAAAGAATGAACATACAAATGAGAAAGAACCTCTCCACAATTGGAGTTATTTATTTAGTTACTTATACGACATGGGCATTGGCTTTCTGGTATGATTCAATCCTTGTATCAAAGGGAGAGCTTTGTGGTGGTGCAACCATTGCTTATTTGTTGGTTTTTATGGGATTATAATAGTTTACCAATTAACGTAACTAGAACTACTAAAGTTTTTTCAACTTGCAACATATCTCTGGCATAAGTAAATTAAGTGTCTATTTGTGTAGGGGCTTGGCTCTATCCCTATCTTATTTTTCTCTGTTTGTACAAGGAACCGTTGTGGCTACCGGGGTATTTGAAGTTATAGGTAAAGTGTTTCAGATAGATCCCTACAGTCCAGAGGGAAGGAGGTTGTCAAATATAAGAGGGTATTGAGTTTAAATGTGTTACCTTTTCATAGTTGACTCGTCCAACTGTCTAGATTCTCCAGTCTCTTAACTTAGTTATTCCAGCTTCTAGGACATTAGCATTAGTGGAGGTGGAAAGTCAACAATTTTTTCTCTTATAGAAAGATTTTATGATCCTGATCAGGGTAAGCATATGAAACAAAAAGGAACATACCAGTCACTTTCTGGACTACCTAGCCATTTCTTTTTTTCATATTGCTTTTTTTTATTTTTCCTTCCTTTTAACTATCTCCTCTCTCTTTATGTGTTTAAATTTAGTTTATTCTTTTCTCAATGAATGTTATAGGTATTAAATATGTAAAGGTATCATTCTGAGGGATGGAACTATGTTTGACATGCAAAGTCCTACAATTTCACAGCTTAAATCCCATAGTCTTCCTTAAAAATAGATAAATTCTCATGCAACAAACGGTTACATGATATATGAACAACAAGACCTAATGATTTTCCTAAAAAACACTAACTAAGACATGAAATGTAGGGATAGATAGTGAGGCATACACTACAATAAGACCCAAGAACCCAAAGATATATTAAATCTAAGGACCCCTAGAACTTACAATAGCAAATCCACACTCTTACGAAGACATGAAAGAGATTCCACCGATTGAGCACCATCATTTCCAATCAATACACATTCATAAGTGCTTCCACACTTTCCATGTCCTAGTTTCGTCCTAGGGAGGCTCTCTCTCTCTCTTAATAGAAATGTTCGTATTCTTTCAATATCATGAGACAACTAACTAAAATAAAACCCTAACTTGTTCCTTATACAGTTATTACAAAATGGAACAAAAAAATGTCCATAATACCCCTCAAGGTGAGGTGCCCCTTAAGTTTAAGAGTGGACTATTTTTAGTGTGTTTTGGACCTCTTCTACACTTCAATTGCACACACCAAGTCTCGAGACTAATGCGCACCCTCATAAGTCCATATGCGTCATTATTCTAATATCATCCTCTCCATATTTAGAGGAATTTGACCACAAATTCATGCTTTTATCTAATTCAATTGGCCACCTCAAAAAAACTACCAAAAATAGTTCACAAAATATGAAGAATCCGAGTGCTCAGTAATAACAAAACTCGGCCAACATCTTCATTCAGAACCTCAGCTCCCTCCATATCTTAAGAATTGCCTTCAATCTTATTTAGATCAATTGAGTTTCAACCCCTATCCAAGATATCACTAGGAACATTTTTATCCATTGTAGTCAAGAAGTTACCTACAAAAAACACAAACAAATTAGTTGTACCAGAAAAGTCCTCACACTCTCTCTTTATTTCTATAAGGCCCCAAATCTAGTACCCAAAATGCTACACAGTGCTCATGACCCCGAAGGACCATAAGCTAACCCATGACTGATATCTGTACCTGAATACTACATAATAATAATAATATCATAAATGCGAAAACATGAACTGAAAGGCCATGACGTTCAATACTAATACATAACTGAAAATATGGTATAATAATACCAAAACTGAATACAAATACTAAAATATTGAAGTATGAATATCTAGTCTAAAAGACACTAAAATATCTGAATTGGGAGTTGATGGGATATGTCCCCAACTAACTTCAACTACTGAAATAAACTAAAAACTTAAATAATAAAGTAATCATCATGTCCTCAAAGGATAAGGACTCACTACTAACTCTGACTGCTGAACTGGGATACTACTGATGCTCTAGAGCTCATGCTTCTAAACCTATGGCATAAAATAAAACACCATAGTGCAAATGCATCAGTACATTGAAATGTAATGGTATGCAGGTGAGGTAGGCTGAATTCAATAGGGTTCACATGCATGAACAATACTAACTAACTGACTAACATGAACGTTAGAATACAGTCATGAATACATAACAGAAACTGAGATCATGATATGGTTGAATACTAAGTTCTGACTACTGAGTCTATTGATAACATGGATTCACTGACATTTGAGTTTACGATTACTGGGATACTGAATAACTGAGTTTAATGATATTGATAACTGAGTCAATGATAAGTGAGGACTGGTACTTTATTACTGAATACTCAGGGAAAGATGTTATACTACTGATAAATAAATAACTATTTCTGACAATTTTGATTATGAAAAACTGGCCTGGTTGTCTGTACTTGATAGTCGTGTGTCTAAACATATATATATATAATGAGTTGCTAATAGCTGATATAGCTGATACTGAGTGACTGCATCAGAAAGTCTTGAATCTAAAGAACTATCTGAGTTCTTTTACTGACACTGAGACTGAGACTGAAACTAAGACTGTGGGAGGTAATTATCTAATCGACATGGCCCAGAACTGAGTTGGTGGGTTCCAACCTATAACCCTAGCTGGGAGGGTATCAATACCGTGCCACAGGTAAAGACAAGTTGTGAGTAACCCTCATCTGATAGTGTCCCCAAAAGAGAATGGTGGGCCCCTCATTTGAAAGTGCTTATCTACCTTATCAACCCTCGATCTGATAGCATTGATGTCTCAACCTATGCTGGCTACATAGTTCTGGAAGCAAGGGTTGCTTCTAAGAATCACACCCTTATCTAAAAGTGTGTGTTCCCATCCTTGGGTTCACTCAGTGCTGAATCCTACTCCCAACTAAATTAAGACTGAACATGATTAATTGAACTGAACTGATACTGATGGTATGGTTTAGCTGAGCTGAACTGGGTTTAATGAGTTTCGTTGACTGACTCATCTGATTCTCTACTGACTGACTCATCTGATATGCTGACTAATTAATGGTTAGGTACTGGCCATAAAAGATTGAATGGTAATTAGTCTGAATAACTGGGCTGAGGATATGGATCTAACTAATTAACGTGAGATAGCTAAGCATGAATTTGTGAAATACTGCATTATCTAAGGATACAAGACCA
>NC_061113.1:237223529-237234189 GCF_002878395.1 Capsicum annuum
GTTGAGGAGGGAAAACAAGTCTTGAAATCCTCTTTCAAGTTCAAAAAGCAATACTTGACTTTTTTCCTCAAGACATGGTCCCTAAATCAAGGAGAGGTGGTTGAGAAGTGATTGATATGTCTTTGGTGATTGTAAAGTCTTCAAGACCAACAAGTCTTACACCTTGTTCCTTCACTTTTAGGATCTAACACTTCACTTTATGCTTTATAATTTTATGAAGGAGGTGTGAAAGAACAATAACAACATTCACCAAGAATAACAACAATCTCCAAGAACAACCAACAACATTTCCACCAACAAATGGCCAAAAGTCCCTTTAGTGTTGAATTTTGGTTTTAACAAGAGATGAAGGTTGTGATGAAAAAAAAGAACACAACAACAACCTTTAAAGATCTATAAAAACACAAACCAATGTTAAACTCCCACAACAAGAACTCATCACATGTACAAGAACACAACAATAACAACACACGGTCACACATCAAGTTCACAACAACAACTTCAACTTTTCAAGCTCAAATATAGATCTTGACTCGAAGTGCTAGTGAACAAGAAAAACAAGAGACTCCAAGATATAGACAATAAAACAAGAAAAATCTCGGCCAAGACACAACAAGAACACATTTTCGGCCAAGACACAAAATGGACAGATTTGCACCTTTTTGGAATTTTCAGTTTTGAATACTTTTTTTTTTAATTTTTCCACGGATAAGCCCAAGATTGATCTTGTGGGAACAAGATCAAGCAATGCTATAATACCAAATGATACGATGAAAACTAGGGATATACGAAAAGGCTCAAAACAATCAATAAATCAAGAGGAACCCGAGGACACCTTTGAGAGTTAGCTTTTGCCAAACAAAAACAACACAAGAATACAAGGAAACAAGGTGTATTTATACACCAAAATAGCCATTAAAATGCGATGAACACAAGAAGATAGGAAACAATATGATAAGGTTAATAACAACGAAAAACGGTTACATGATACATGAACAATAAGACCTAACAGTTTTCGTAAACAACACTAACTAAGACATGAAATGTAGAGATAGATAGTGAGACATACACTACAATAAGACCCAAGAACCCAAAGACATTAAATCTAAGGACCCCTAGAACTTACAATAGTGACACCACATCTTACGAAGACACGAGAGGGATTCCACCAATCAAGCACCATCGTTTCCAAGCAATACACATTCGTAAGTGCTTCCATAATTGCCATGTCCTAGGTTCGGCCTTGGGAGGATCTCTCTCTCTCAAGAGAAGTGTTCTTGTTCTTTCAATATCATGAGACAACTAACTAAAATAAAATCGTAACATGTTCCTTAGATAGTTATTAGTGGTGTAATCTGACAATTCTTGGCACACTTGCTCCTTTACTAGTGCTATACGTAAGATAGGATCCTGAATTACTTGTTTCACTAGTTCTTGTACTTGGGATCTAACTGGAACATTGTTTGACTTCTCCTTCTGCTTGTGATGATTTTTCTTTGCATTTACGTAGCTTGTATTCTCCCTCTTCTTATTCTTCTTATTCTTCTTCTATTCTAGTATTTGTTTATTTTGTAATGCTGCTAGTGATCCATCTGAAACAAAGCTCTTAACTTTTTAGTGATTTTTTGAACACCCTTCTTGATTCATGATTGTTCAACTTTGATCTGTAAATTCAAAAATATATAAAATAGGTTGAGTACTATAATTCTAGATAACAACCATCAATGAATAATGTTTCTTGTTTCATTTTGGACAAAACATACTAATAGAACATACTAATACGTTTAGTAGTATGTAGTTTTTGGTTTCTGTAAATTGCTAACTATAAAGAAACAACAATCTGCATTAAGAAAATATCAGCTTGGAAGACAGAAACTAGGAGTAGTACTCTAAGAAACAGAAATAGTTAAAGAGTAGTGGTTGTTACTAGTAATGCTAAGAGGTGAAGGAAGATTAAGAACACAAAGAATCCTACCAGAAATACCTGCTCTTGTTTCTTCGTTGCTATAAAAGAAGAAAAATGCAACCACTACATCAAGGGTTCAAAGCTAGTTTAGCACAAAAGAAACACACACCACTACTGCTACACCACCCCCAATCTCAAATATAATGGGAACAATTATATGAATAACCACCATCTGTATTGCTCCATTCAAGCTAGCATATAGACGGGAGAGCAGATAACAATATCCAAGTAAGATCAAATACATTTTAAATATTTGAAACGCAACACGCAATTGAGGAGCTATTAAGATCCAAAAAGGGAGGCATTATTAATCTGGAAAAGGTATTTCAATCTATCCAGCATACTCACAAAGAGTACAACTAGCCCTCAAGAGCACATCTTTTTCTCCCTTTAATGTCATCAACAAAATTATTAGATAAGGTACTTCTTAAATTAACCACTAATACAGTTAGAACTAAAACATACTACATACTCTGCAACGAAATATCAAATCTGATTAATTATACGTATCTATAGTTTAATATCACAAGATTCAAAACTCTTTCATACTCTCAGATTATGTACTGTACTTTCAAAAATAAGGTTATTTCACCTAACCTTCATCATACTTGTATCTGTCATACATGAATGCCTGGTCTAAGAGGATAAAAAAGTATATAAACTGAGAGGAATGCTTGTTATCTGATTGGACATACTTATTCTGCGAAGACCATCCAATATATAAGAACAATCAACTTTTAAAGAATGTCTTTAAGTAAAAACAAGAGAAGATTATAAAATAATTAAGGTAGTCACTTCTGAACCACTAAACTAATAATCTCCAGATGGACATGATGCAGAAAAAAAAGACATCCTTGAAACACTCAACATACTAATATACGAAAGAAGGATAGCTTATAATGACTATGCTTACATTGCTATGTGATTTATATTGCTCAACCAAGGTGGAAACAATAAACGTTATAAAAATACATTGAGAAGGTGTCATCATTTACTAGCAGCAGTAAGTGAAAAGCCAGAAGATGCTAAGTCGCTACCAAGCTGTCAAAAGGAGTATAGTGGTTTAGATCAAACAATGCATGAATGCTACATCAGAGAACAGTAAGATAATGAAAATTTTCTGAGAGTTTGTGAATGATTTTGATAGTGCACATTAAATACGTTGAAGGAAGATATCCTTACCCAGGTGTGCCTAAAGTCAATTTCCTCAAAAATTCCCATACTTTCCCCTCATTCACTAAATTCTGCATTTTCCATGTTCATCTAGTTCAGTTTTAAGAACTTCAATACCCAACAACAATAACAATAAGGTTGGGTCTGGGGAGGTTTGTACGCATCCTTACTCCTACCTTATGATGGTAGAGATCCCATTTCCCATAGACCCTTGGCTCAAGTAAAGAATAGATTTATTGTAAACGTATAATGACCATCTAATCATAACATAAGAATGGCAATGCACTGGCTTATGCAAGTTGTCCAATCAGGGGATTCTTTGGTGTTCCATAATTCTAGTCATGGCCACCAGATAGCAGCTTGTGTTTCTGCTATTTCCCCCCTTTTCATTTGGAAGAAAATAGTTTACTCTTGTTTCTTGAGTCCAGTATGCCAGCTTATTACTATCAGTACATCTTTACATGACTATTTTGCTGTCATGGCACCAGCTAGAGTGAAAATATACATCATCTTGTGTCTCATTCTCTAATTTGTAATATTACATATGTTATGAAGGCTCATTAATACGGGATAAGATTAATGAAATCTAATTAACTTGTGTAACATTAACTTAAAGCATGATAGTGAACATCCTTAGAAGATTATAGGTCAAATAGAGGTACAATAACAATCTGTAGCGCAACCATGATATTAACGTCTTCGAAGTCATTATTGATAGAGGAGAAGTCCTTTCCAGTTTTTTTTTTTTAAAAAGGCACATAAGGTATGTCTAATAAATAAATAGAAAAATTATTCTTTGCTTAGATATCACTTCCTCAGAGTGTTGTCTCAAAGTATGGATTTCTTTTCAATTTCTTGTGGACAGTACTTCAATTTGATTTTTTTTTCAATTTCTAGTGGATAACATTTCTTTCCTAGTAATGAAAGAAAGTTAAGAGCTGGCGTTGACATTAATATCCTTTACATGCAAATCAAACATAGACAAGCAAATTTCAGTAGTATCCTTTAACTAAGATATCCAGTATTGGCACAAAAGGAGCAACAACATACTAATACTTTTAGCTATTGAGAAAATGCAAGGAAAAAGTTCAAACCTACTTCTTCCCTTGCTTCGAAATAATAAGGTGAGTCAGAACATCTTTGAGCTCCTTTATCCGAAAATATGCTAACTTATCCTATTAACAATTGGCATAACATGACCAACTCTACAAAAACGGAATTGTAAAACATGAACAACTCTAAGAAATATTCACAATTACCATTAAAATGAATAGCTCAACAACAACAACAAATACCAAATGCTTTAAATGCATACATCAACCTCACTTACCTCGAATCTCCCACATGTGCCCTCAATTTGCTTCAAATGATTATTCCAAACAATTCAAAATATGGAAAACACCTTTTAATAAATTGTCAGCAATTAGTACGTTAACAAAATGCTAAATCAAATGAAGTAGAAAAAAAAAGAAAGTGGCCAAAGATGAAAGAGCAGATGAACCAATAGAAACTAAAAATAGTTTTTCAATCAAAAGTTGAGGGGGGGAAATTTTACCAATGAGACTACGATCCTCTTCAATGATTCAGTATATTTCTTTCAATTAGACTTTGACAATTCTGCAAAATTATACTATTTTACAATAAATTTCTAAATGAAAACAATTAAAATGATATAAACAAGCATGAATATAAGATACGTATTAAAAAAGGAAATTAACACTCACAAAAGATGAAAATAATGATGACCATATACTCAGATGAATTTATTTGTCTAATCATCTGCCTCCATCTAATCCTAACCTATATCATCAAACTTATCCTCTTCTTCCGATGTTTCTACAACTATATCTTCTACATGTTCTTTAGTAGATGGATACATCAACTTGAGTTTGAGGGGGAATGTGGAGATATAGATGGATACATCAACTTGAGTTTGAGGGAGAATGTTGAGATTCACCTTCCTTCTATTTTGTGATTTTCATTAACGGTAGAATATTTTTATTTTTTCATTTTAGTCTAAGAATATTTTATATTATTTATTTGCCTTAAAGTCTAGATTTTATTAATTACAAAATATTTAATCTTATAGTTATAAGGAAAATATCATATTTTATTTATTTATGTTATTTAGTTTCTAATAAATAGAGATGTACTCTTCTATTTGAATTAAGGAAAAGAATCAATCAATAGTTTTCATTCAATTTCTATTTAATTTTCTTTCTTGTCTCTTTCATTACATATCATAGAGATGGAAAAACTTATTTTCCAGTGAGTTTTGGTGAGGGTGGCAAAAATATTGATCGTTATCGGAAAAAGTCATTCTCTCCCTCCTCTATTCATTGTCTCTCCCTCTATTCTCAATTATTCATTTTCTCACAGGTGTGTGTGTATTGGTGCGCACAGTAGTGTGTGAGTTCATTCTTTGTGTTGGTAAAAAAAATAGAAGATGGATAAGTGTTGTGAGCTTTGTGTGTGTTGTTGTGTATGGAAAAAATGGAGAAACTTTTCCGTGAAGTATGGTGTGTGAATTCTCCTCTAGAGAAGATAAAATTGTTGTGTGTTTTACTGTGAGAGTATATGTGTATCCATGGAATTGTGAATGATGGTGTTGTGTAAGTGTCTTTTCCAGTTAGGTGGGTATTGTGTGTTGTCTATATGGCGTTTCCTCTGTGTGTATGTATATGCTGTGAAGTGTATTGTGAGTGTATTGTGAGTGGGGTGGGGTATGTGGGTAGAAGGGGGTAGGGGTAGGGAGTAGGAGGTGTGAGGTGGCAAAATTAATTAGGATGGGTGGTCAATTTGTTAAGGGTTTGTTAGGATAAGATGGTTATGGATTTGTTTATTTGGATTTTAGTGGGGGAATTATCACATGATTGAGGGTGCATGGTAAGATGGGGTAAATAAGTAAAAATACACTCTCGGAAGGGATAAAATTATGCGTCTACACCTTCGAGATCCTCTTTGACACTACTAAGTGTTGATAATGATGAAAATGAAATGCCAATAAATAATATAATGCGAATAACAAATATTGACATGCCTATGCCTTAATTTCATTAGTCGGTATTAGTTTTTGATGTGGAGCTTTGGTGTGGATTTGTAACAGGTTTGATTTACTTTTTTTTTTACTCATAGGAGCATAAATAATAAGTAACAAATATAAGTATTGATTTATATTTTACAATTTATTTTAAACTCATAAAAGTAAAATAAGTAAGAAAAATATGTGTCGTATAAACTTCTTTATATAATTATCATGATCTTATAGTTGGTTTATCTGGAGATACTGTAGCGAATAATATCAAATTGAATTTATATATGAAGATTTAAGGTGTAATATTTATATCAAGATTGAAAAGAACTCAATGCCTCGTGTTATTGAGAAGGAATATATAAATGAATCCCAACAACAACGAGGAAACTATCTGAGACGATCTGCATTTTGATACTTCAAATTTCTTGATCCCCTTCATTTTCTATATTTACTTTTTCATTTTTCTTGTGTATTTTATTTTAAAGGTTTTAACTATGAAAATAAATAATAGTTGTTAATAGATAGGCATTAGTTGCTCATGTGGAAGTTGAGAAATATATATAGTACTTGCATGTATGTTTTCCATTATCTAATAATTTTTAGGAATTTAATTAACACGAATCCATGGATTGTTGATTATGATGTTATTATTTTTTTATGAAAAAATCATTGGCTAATCACAGTGAAGTTAAAAGATTTTCTTTTATAAAATTGAAGTGATTTTATGAAATTGAACTCATTGACGCGAGATACACACGCGGAGCGTGTATTCTAAACTAGTTAGTTTAAAATAACGAGAAGATACAATAAATAATAATAATTAACAATTTAAAATATTTAAAAGATATATAGAAAATTTAATTGATTAATTGACTCTTCAAATTTTATCAATGCCAGATAAATTGGAGCAGAGGAATTTCACATGTTATTTAAAGATTATGTAAAAATTATTATAAATCATAATAATTAGCAACTCAAATATCAAAAACTATATAAAAATTGATTGACTCTCTGGATTCCATTTGTGACACATAAATTGGAACAGAGAAAGTATTATATATTACTACGTAAAAATATTATAAATCTCAATAACCTTTAATAATTTAACTAAAATATTTAATAATCATACAAAATTAATTGACTTTCTAAATTTCATCAGTGTCCTATAGTGTCCCATAAATTAAAATAAAAATATGACATATATGGAGTTCGTACTAGCACATGCTCGTCGTATCTAGTCTTCCAACAAACTAGAAGAAGACAAAGGATGTGTAGAAGGTATGTTATTTTTGTAGTTACGCCATCCTTCTTGTTTATGAAAAGTACTTTACAATTATCTCATGTTTGATTTGCTTAAATATTTTTAAAAATATTTTCTAGATCAACTTATTTTTCTCAAATTTATGAAAAATGATTTCCCTTCAAAGACTAAGAAAAACATTTTTCAAACTCTCTTTCAACCTCACTATCAAGTTGAAATTTTCATACAACTCTCAAAATCATTCACCCTTACCCCTACCGCCAATCCTCTACCAACCCCACCCCTACCACCCCCATCAAAGAAAATATTTAATTTTTTAAAAACTATTTCAAATTTTTTCGTACCCCATTCCCTCCTTACCTTGACCCTTCCCCTCTACCAGCTCCTTTTGAAAAAGTATTTAATTTTTTAAAATTAAATTCAAACTTTTCTTACCCACACCCTAGCAGCCCCCTCCCCCTATTTTTTTTAATTTACTTCACAAAAAAAATATTCAAAACTATTTTTTTAATTTACTCTTCAAAAAAAATATTTTAAACTTTTTTTCTTATCACTCCCCCCGCCCCCCCAAGAAAAATATTTAATTTTTTAATTTATTTTTTAAAAAATATTTCAAAACTTTTTTCTCACGCCACACTTCTTATCCTATTCATTCTCATTATTTTTTATCAAATATATACAAATAATTTTAGAAAATATTTTTCTACTTGTATAATGAACACAAGAATATATATAAGAAACAATTGATTTTTCTAGAAAATGTTTTCCTCCTCCATATGGAACACACCCGAAAAAAAATATTTTTTGGGGTTAAAAGTTATTTTTCTAAAAAATATATCCTATTCTTTAGCTAAACACCAAAATATATTTTTTGAAAATAGTTTTTTCATCGGCAACCAAACATTAGAAAATATTTTCAAAAAAAATTTTCACTCACCGACCAAACATAAGAAAATAAGTTAGAGACCAACTTGTTTCCATGAAAACATTTTGCATGAAAATTTTTTGTCTTCATACCAAACATACCCAAAATCAAACTCTATTTCAGTTTTTATATTTGTTGGGTTTATTTGTTTAAAATAAATTTGTCTATTTTAGCTCCTAGTTTAACTAGATAAATGGGTCTGTCTCTCTAGAGTCAACTTGTTTTCTAAATATGTTTCTAAAAGAGAATATTTTTCCTTTTTGTCTTCCTTTTTTAATTTGGTGAAACGTACAAGCCTTAAAGCAATAAGATACAATACCCTTACTGCATGTAAATATGAGAACCCGAAAGTACACTTTCAGCATACATGTTAACCACGTGGCAGCTTTAGCTACTCTACTTACCAGCCGCTCTACCGTCACTCACTATATAAAAGAAGTGAAAAACTCTAACGACTTTTGTATCTGAAAAATCCCCCTTTCGATTGTCGAAATCCTACCGAAACCTTTGTAAATCGTTGCTTTTTACGTCGGCAGAGAAAGAAATGGAAAGAATTCACATTGAAGACGGTCTGTTTGAGCTGACGGAGGAGGATTTGAAAAAAGTGGCTAAGGGAGATGATAGTCCTTTTATTCAGATGCATGATACGCTACTGCACAAACCTCTGGTACTTTTTTTTTTTGCTTTTTGTTTTTATTTTTTTGATATAAGATGAGGTTTTGTATATTAGAAATATAGGAATTTGTATATGTTTGATGTTTGTTAAGGAATTTGAATCGGATATAGGAATTGGAGGAAATGAGATTTGTTGCGGTATTTGGATTGATTAAAAGGAAAATGAACTGTTTAGATCTCTTATGTGTAAATGAAGATAATTTTGCTATGTGTGAGAATGAATATTGGTTTTTTATGAGTAGAAATGAATATCGATGTATTAGAAAATATAGGAAGGAGTATATGTGTGATGTTTGAAGGAATTTGAATCGGATATAGCATCATGAGGAAATGAGATATGTTATGGTATTAGGATTGATTAAAGAAGAAAATGAACTTGTTGGATCCCGTATACATAAATGGAGAACGTTTTGCTGTGTGTAAGAATGGAGAATGGTATTTTATGCGTAGAAATGAATATTGATGTATTAGAAAATATAGGAAGGAGTTATGTGTGATGTTTGTTAAAGAATTTGAATTGGATATAGGATTAGGAGGAAATGAGATTTGTTGGGATATTAGGATTGATTAAAGAGGAAAATGAACTTGTTGGATCCCGTATGCATAAATGGAGATCGTTTTGATGTGTGTAAGAATAAGAATTGGTCTTTTATGTGTAGAAATGAATATAGATATAGGATTAGGAGGAAATGATATTTGTTGCGGTATTTAGATTGATTAAAAAGGAAAATGAATTGTTAGATCTCGTATATGTAAATGAAGATCGATTTGTCATGTGTAAAAATAAAGATTGATCTTTTATGCGTAGAAATAAATATCGATGTATTAGAAAATATGGGAAGGAGTATACGTGTGATGTTTTTTAAAGAAGTTGAATCGGATATAGGATTAGAAAGAAATAAGATTTGTTGCGGTATTAGAATAGATTAAAGAGGAAAATGAACTTGTTGGATCTCGTATATGTAAATGGAGATCATTTTGCTGTGTTTAACAATGAAAATTGGCCTTTTATGCGCAAAAATGAATATCAATGTATAAGAAAATATAGGAAGGAGTATGTGTGTGATATTTGTTAAAGAATTTGAATCAGATATAGGATTAGGAGGAAATAAGACTTGTTACGGTATTAGGATTGATTAAAAAGGAAAATGAACTTGTTAGATCTCGTATGGGTAAATGAAGATCGATTTGTTATGTGTAAGAATGAAGACTGGTCTTTTATACGTAGAAATGAGTATCGATGTTTTAGAAAATATAGGAAGGAGTATATATGTGATGTTTGTTAAAGAACTTGAAAAGGATATAGGATTAGGAGGAAATGAGATTTGTTGCGGTATTAGGATTGATTAAAAAGGAATATGAAATTTTTAGATGTAACGCCCCAAAATCTAATCCCGAGACGTCACACGGTGCTCAAGACTACGAGTAGCCTTAAGCTAACCCTGTCTGCCTACTACTGAGTCTGAATGCCATAATAAAGGAAATATAGACATAAGAGTCATGCTAAATGTGGAAAACTGAATGAAATATGTAAGAATAATCTGAATATAATATCTGAAAATCAATACTAAATAATCTAACTATAAAGTAGTAGTCCGACAAGCTCTACTACTAATATCTAGAGAG
>NC_061113.1:237237189-237242740 GCF_002878395.1 Capsicum annuum
ACTATAAAGTAGTAGTCCGACAAGCTCTACTACTAATATCTAGAGAGTCACTGGGACAAACCCCCAACTAACTCAAACTGTCTGAAAAGTGTACTAAATCATATAAACTAAGAGGTTGCAAAATCTGAATGAATAATTCCCCAAACTATGAGGACTCACCAACTTTCGGACGTAGATGGAGATGCTCAAACTACTCTCGCTGCTAATACTGAGCACCTAAACCTACATTATGAGATAATGTAGCACATAGACGTATATGTGGATTAGTACTTTGAGGATGTACTGAGTATATGAGGGTGAAATGCATAAGTAAAACATCATCTCATCATCATAGTTTGTAAAATAATGCATGCTAATGTAAATGACTCACATAAGCTGGAATATCTGAAAACTGAAATCTGTAATAATATGAAGCAAATCATACTTTATAAAATTAGTGAGTCATAACATTTAGTTCTGAAAGCTGTGCTAGTATTCTGTCTGTATATCATACTATCTAAGTGTAAAAGAGCTCACTCTGAATCTAAAATTTGAAAGCTAAAATCTGAAGCTAATATCTTTCTATAAAGCATAATCTGAATAAAACTGTAAGCTATTACATTTAGTTTTTTAAAAGCTTTTCTGTTATATTGTAAGCTTAAAACTTTAGGGAATTCTTTTAAAAGTTGTTTTGCAAAACTTTTCTATTAGATAGGTTCTTCCAATCGACATAAACCATGTAATCTACATGGGAGTCCAACGTCTCATCCTCCTAAGAAAGAAACCTCGCATTGGGGAGAGGTGTCATACTCTTGCCAGGGAGTATAACCTAGGTTAATTGATCACATCTATAACTGTAATCCGTATTGGAAGGAGAATAATTTGAATCTATACCTACATTGGATATGCAGTTCTAGGAAGATTGGGTACACTAATCCCACACTTCCCGCTCGGCGCTAAATACTACTCCGTTTAATTTTCTACGCTCAAATTGTTGGAAAACCACTTTAAAACTTGCATAATGGTTTATTACAAAAACCAATTGTATATTTCTCAGAATTCAATCTATAAGTAAAGTTCATTTGATTTTTCTAATCTGTAATAAATCTGTAAAGTGGAGATCAAATCTTATTTGAGGATCAAAAGATCAAAGATTTATTGAAAATATGAAAATAATCTGCTCATAAGATGCTTGAAGCATCATCTTTCTTGAAACATCAACATATAATCTTGGGCTTTATAACCCATACATCAAGTTCATATAAAAATATCATAATAATCATTCTTGATTTTGTAATTAAAAGTTTGGTTTGGGGCACAAAGATGGAAGAAGATCCTTGATCATAAACCCCACATACCTTGGTAGATGATTAGATGAAGAATCTTGAATTATTGATTCCTAATTGAGTTCTTGGAGCTGAGTTCTTGATTTTATTATCTTGGGAATCCTCAATTTAGGGCTTTCTCGAAGAAACTATTGAGATTTTGATCTCTTGGAGAATAAGCATTGGAGCTCTAGGGTTTTACTTCGAGAGAGAATGGATAAAAATAAGCCCAAAATGCTTTGAATATGTTTACTCTTGTGTTTTGGATAGATTGGGGCTTGAGAATTGACCAAAATACCCCCTTTTAAACTTCTAAATGGAACTGGAAAAATAACATTTTCTGAACTGGTAGGCCACAACGATACGCCACTATCACGGTGGCTTACTGGAAAAAGGAAAATTAGGAACTGAAAGTTCTCAGCGATGTGGAGCTATCGCGGTGCCCCTTTGGAATGCCATTTTGGCCATTATCGCGATGTGGTGAAATTGCGTAGACTTACTGGAATTCGACAATTGGGAAATTGAACCTCTCGGTGATGTAGGGCTATCGCGGAGGGCCACTGGATTTTTACCATTGGGAATTTACCCTCCTCCACGACGCGGTGGGTGCCCAGGTGGCACACTGCTTTACTAAAAATGCCCTAACTTCTTAATCAAGTGTCAGATTTGGGAGAATTTGGTATCGATGGAAAGCTTATTCAATTTCCAACACAATGAAAAGTCTAAATCTAGAAAATTCCACATGGAATAAATATGACTCATTTTTAAAGCTAACCTTTGACATTCTAGGGACGAAATTAATCTAGGAAAAAGTGCGGGGTATTACAATATCTCCCCTTGGGAACATTCGTCATCGAATGTGGCTAGTTAAGTTGACAATGCTGAGGAATATGAGGCTATAAGCTATCATATACAACTGAAATGAACTGTATGACTAGATCTCAACATAATGAGCTACTAAACTAATCTGTGAGTGCATGAGTATGCATGAAAAATACAATATACCTGAATCTGATATAAGAAAAGAGATGATAAAGGAAGACTATTACCTTCATCAGAATATGGATTTGTGGAGAAGAGATCAAGATGCTTGATATGCATGTCTGCTTATGCTTCCTAAGTAGTACCCTCAACGGACTGATTTTGCCACAGAACTTTGACCAAGGGAACTTATTTGTTCCTTAGTGTACAGATCTGATGATCAAGAATCTCTATTGGGACTTTTTCATAAGAAAGGCTATTCTGAATATTTGAAATTTCTATAAGAACTATAATAGCTACATTGTCCATGTATTTCTTTAATAAGGATACATAGAACACTAGATGAACGAAGGATAAATCTACGAGTAGCTCGAGTTCATATGCTACCTTTCCAACACAACTCAAAATATGGAAGAGGCCTAAAAATCGAGGACTAAGATTCTCTTTTTTACCAAATCCCTTCACCCCCTTCATGGGTGAAACTTTCAAATACACAAGATCAACAACCTCAAACTCAAGATCTCTTTTCCTTACATCTGCATAAGATTTCTGATGATTTTGGGCTACTTTTCTTTCAATCTCTCTAGAATCAATTGAAATTTCTCCATGGCTTCAAACACCATGCTTTGCCCAATTAAAATAGTTTCATCCACTTCAAACCAACCAACTGGCGATCTACATCTTCACCCATAAAGAGCCTCAAATGGAGCCATTTGAATACTATCATGATAACTATTATTATAGAGAACTCAATCAATGATAAATTCTCATCCCAACTACCTTTGAAATCAAGAACACATGCCCTCAACCTATCCTCTAGGGTATGAATGGTCCTTTGTTCTTGACCATGCAACACAATTCTAAGATGTCTACATGATCATCCTCACTGAGTAGACAAGAATATCATCCATGAAGATTATGACATATATGTCCAGATACTGTTTGAACACTCCGTTCATCAAATCCATAAAGGTTGCTGGGACATTTGTTAGCTCGAGGGACATGACTAGAAACTCAAATTACCATAACGGATTCTGAAAGCTATTTTTGGGATATCACATTCCCTTACTTTAAGATGATGATAATTGGATCTATGGGTTATTTTTGAGAGATAACTTGCATCTTGGAGTTGATCAAATAAGTCATCAATTCTAGGAAGAGGATATTTGTTCTTGGTGATAACTTTAGTCAATTGATGATAGTTAATACTATTCATAAATATTCATCTTTCTTTCACACGAATAGGATAGGAGCACCCTAAAGGGAAACACTAGGCCATATGAAACCTTTATCTAAAAGATCTTCGAGTTTCTCTTTCAACTCTTTAAGCTCGGCGGGAGCCATATAATATAGAGGTATTGAGATGGGCTGAGTATCTAGAAGAATGAAGATTGTTTTTTATGTATCGAAATGAATATCAATTTCTTTAGTGTAAAAAAATGAAAGAAGATTGATATCTAATGTGTTTAAAAAAGGGATGAAGATTGATATCTTCTTTGTTAATAAAATGGATGAAGATTGATATCTTCTTAGTTAATGAAATGGATGAAGATTGATATCTTATGTGTTCAGTAAATTAATGAATATTGATATCTTTCGTGTGAAAAAACTGGATGAAGTTTGATTCTTCTACGTAAAAAACATGAATAGTTGTTCTGCGTAGAAATGAAGATTTCTTTTGCATAAAAATGAAGAAATCTTCTATGTAAAAATGAATATATATTATGTGTAAAAATGAAGATCTATTATGTATAGAAATAAATGTTATCTATAAAAATGAATGAAGGTGTAGAAATGAAGATCATTGGTAAGAAATGACATAGAATTTTAAAAAGTCTGTAAAGAGCTAAAATACCATTTTTCTCATAGCTGTCCAAAGTTTAGACAATTTGAGACAGTTTTAGATTCTAGTGATACATTCTCATTTTTATGTTGATAGGGATTCAAATTTGATGAATGTACCGAGGAGTGTATGAGTAACAGTATCTTACCCATTTTGGTGTCTAAGAAATGTCCTGCCCTTTATAGTATGATAGAGGGTATGGCTACTATGATGATCCAAAAGTTTTTTGGTCCTGATGTAATTATGTTCTCTCTCACTCTCTCTTTCTCTCTCTTTCTACACATATATATGTATCTTGGAGGCTTACGTACTATATTACATTTTCAATTGAGAACAATGGGGATGAAGAGCTTTTCAAAGCTGAGGTCTATAGAGCCTCTAATGGGATTGTAAGCATAAACTCTAAGTTGTTGTTGAATGAAGACCAGAAGGTGATCAAGATACAAGACACAAGATACATTCAACTAGTTTTGTATCTTGTGTCTTGTATCTTGATCACCTTCTAGTCTTCATTCAGCAACAACTCAGAGTTTGTGCTTACAATGGGGAATAATAAAATTCCCATTGGCAGCGTTATAGACCTCAGCTTGGAAAAGCTCTTCTCCCTCGTTGTTCTCAATTAAAAATGTAATATAGTACGTAAGCCTATAAGATACATATATATGTATAGAAAGAGAGAGAGTAAGAGAGAGATAGCATAAATATATCAGGGCCAAAAAACATCTGGATCGCCACAACAGCCATATCCTCTATCATATTATAAAGGGTAGGACATTTCATAGCTACCAGAATAGGTAAGATACCGTTACTCATACACTCCTCGGGGCATTCATCAAATTTGTATCTCTATCAACATAAAAATGAAAATGCATCAGTAGTTTCTAAAATTGTCTCAAATTGTATAAATTTTGGACGGCTATGTGAAAAATGATGTTTTAGCCCTTTATAGACTTTTTAAAATTTATGTCTTTTCTTACCAAAGATCTTCATTTCTGCACTGTCATTCATTTTTATAGATAACATTTATTTCTTTACAGAAGAGATATTCATTTTTACTCATAAGATATATTCATTTTTACAAGAAAGATATCTTCATTTTATGCAAAAGAAATCTTCATTTCTATGTAGAACAACTATTCAGGTTTATTACACAGAAGATATCGATCCTCATCCAATATTTTCACATGGTAGATATCAATCTTCATTTATTTATTTAACATATAAGATATCAATATTCATCCATTTCATTAACAAAGAAGATATCAATCTTCATCCATTTCATTAACAAAGAAGATATCAATCTTCTTCCTTTTTTTTAAACACATTAGATATCAATTTTATTTCATTTTTTTACACTAAAGACATCGATATTCATTTCTATGCATAAAACAATCTTCATTCTTACTCAGACAGCTAGAACACA
>NC_061113.1:237242840-237251349 GCF_002878395.1 Capsicum annuum
TAATGAATCTAATTATCATGGTTACATTAATCAACTTGCAATGTGAAGGGTTTATCATGAACATTATATAAATCATAACATACTAGGACCAATTCTTGAAATTGATAGTCTATAACATGAATCAAACCCAACAACAACATGAACATGAATTTCAATTCAATTAAATCATGAATATTCGTAAGTACACAATCTTTGAATTGAAAAAGGTTTCTTGAGCTTTATGGATGAAAGGAATCCATGAATCAACACTAAACTTACCTTGTAACATAAATCCTTAAAGTTTCTGGAAAAATTCTTGAGACTTGTACATGAATTTTTGAAACTAGGATTTCTTGCTTTTGAGAGAAAATAACAAACTTTGGGGAAACTTGGGTGAATAATGAGATCTTTAGGTCATTTAGGGATTAATTTCATATTGGGTAGGACCTGGTTTGAGGAAAAATGACCTATTTTCCCTTAAAGATGCGAACATTTATCGATAGAAAAACTGGACATCGACATGTTAAACGATGCGGCACATCAATGGCCCCAACGCAATACCTGCCGTATCATGCCATGATCATGCCAAGCCTCAGTACTTTTGGCTCTGGCAATCTACAACACTGTTAACCAACGCGATTGGCAACACGGAGCGCAAAGATTGCGTTTGTCTACTATTTTGGGACTTCGAACGTAGTCTAAATGAGTTTCGAAAAAGTCTGAAACTTGTCTGGGAACACTTATTGACCTTACCTGATCTTGAATTAATAAAAATATAGGTCATTAAAGGAAATTAAGGTAGTGAAATAAGGTATCGAACTTTCGAAGCTAAAATAAACTAAGTTCAGAAACTTAGCTAGAATTTTCTAAGTATGGGACCCCTTGACAAGCTTACAGGACTGAATTAAGCTTAGAATTTTGCAGGGTCTTACAATATATCCCCCTTTAGAACATTCGTTATCGAATGAGACTGACTGAGATGGGAGAAAAGATACGCTGACGTACATATTGAACATGAACAACTAAAACATAAGTACATGACTGACATTACTATTTTACTGAGATTTATTCTGAGCATGCATATTTGATGCATGATTTCATGACTGAACTAATTCATGAATACATGATTAGGATTTCTGATAACTGAAATTCTCACAAAGAAAATACATATCTGATGCATGAATACGTGACTGAGCTGATACATGAATGCATGACTAAATATGTAATGGTAATCTAATACCGAGTTTGTAACTGAAATCTGAACATGAAAATGAATTCCAAGTTTGAAACTGGAATCTAAACATGAAACTGAATAAGCTTAAGGAAAGCTATTACCTTGGGCTGACTTTGAGTTTGCAGAGAAGAGGCAAGGGTACTTGTCCCGCATATTTGTTTCTTCTTCCTAAGTAGCTCCCTCAGCGAACTTATTCTGCCAAAGAATTTTGACTAAAGGAACTTTTTTATTCCTCGGTCTACGAGTCTGGTAGTCAAGTTTTGATAGGAATATCTTCATAAGAGAGTTTTTTCTGAACATCTATACCCTCTATAGGGACTACAACTGCTGGGTCACCTATGCACTTTATTAGCAAGGAGACATGGAACACTGGATGAACAGTGGCTAGATCTAAAGGCAATTCAAGCTCATAAGCTACCTTGCCGAAACGACTGAGAATCTTGAAGGGACCAACATATCAGGGATTGAGCTTTCCTTGCTGAATATCTTCACTCTCTTCTTGGGAGATATCTTTAGATAAACATAGTCACTAATCTCAAACTCAAGATCCTTTGTGCGCATATCTATATAAGACTTCTGTCGGATCTGAGAGCCCAAAGTCTTCCTATGATCTACTGGACTTTTTCTAAGGAATCGAATACTAAGTCAGCCCCTATAACTGAGGCCTCACCAACTTCTAACCAAACGACTGGAGATCTGTATCTCCTACCATAGACAACGTCAAATGTAGCCATCCAAATGCTGGAATGATAGCTGTTGTTGTATGCAAACTCAATCAAAGGCAAGTGATCATCCCAACTACCCTTGAAATCAATGCCAGATAAATTAGAGCAGAGGAATTTCACATGTTATTTATAAATTATGTAAAAATTATTATAAATCATAATAATTAACAACTCAAATATCAAAAACTATATAAAAATTGATTGACTCTCTAGATTCCATTTGTGACACATAAATTGGAACAGAGAAAGTATTATATATTACTATGTAAAAATATTATAAATCTCAATAACCTTTAATAATTTGATTAAAATATTTAATAATCCCACAAAATTAATTGACTTTCTAAATTTCATTAGTGTCCTATAGTGTCCCATAAATTAAAATAAAAAATATGACATATATTGAGTTTGTACTGGCACATGCTCGTCGTATCAAGTCTTCCAACAAACCAGAAGAAGGCAAAGGATGTGTAGAACATATGTTATTTTTGTAGTTACGCCATCCTTCTTGTTTATGAAAAGTATTTTACAATTATCTCATGTTTGATTTGCTTAAATATTTTTAAAAATATTTTCTAGATCAACTTATTTTTCTCAAATTTATGAAAAATGATTTCCCTTCAAAGACTAAGAAAAACATTTTTCAAACTCTCTTTCAACCTCACTATCAAGTTGAAATCTTCATACAACTCCCAAAATCATTCACCCCTATCCCTACTGCCAATCCTCTACCAACCCCACCCCTACCACCCCCATCTAAGAAAATATTTAATTTTTTAAAAAATATTTCAAATTTTTTTTCGCACCCCATTCCCACCCTACCCTGACCCCTCCCCTCTACTGCCCCTTTCGAAAAAGTATTTAATTTTTTAAAATTAAATTCAAACTTTTCTTACCCACACCCTAGCAGCCCCGTCCCCCTATTTTTTTTAATTTACTTTTCAAAAAAAAAATTCAAAACTTTTTTATTTAATTTACTTTTCAAAAAAAAATATTCAAAACTTTTTTTCTTACATCTCCCCCCTCCCCCTCCCCCCAAGAAAAATATTTATTTTTTAATTTATATTTTAGAAAATATTTCAAAACTCTTTTCTTACCCCACACTTCTTATCCTATTCGTTGTCCTTATTTTTTATCAAATATATACAAATACTTTTAGAAAATATTTTTCTACTTGTATAATGAATACAAGAATATAAATTAGAAATAATTGATTTTTCTAGAGAATGTTTTCCTCCTCCATATGGAACACACCCTAAAAAAAATATATTTTGGGGTCTAAAATTATTTTTATAAAAAATATTTCTATTCTTTAGCTAAAACCCAAAATATATTTTTTGAAAATAGTTTTTTCATTAGCAACCAAACACTAGAAAATATTTCCAAAATTTTTTTTCACTCACTAACCAAACATAAGAAAACAAGTTAGAAACCAACTTGTTTCCATGAAAATATTTTCCATGAAAAATATTTTTCTTCATACCAAACATACCCAAAATCAAACTCTATTTCAGTTTTTATATTTGTTGGTTTTTTTTGTTTAAAATAAATTTGTCAATTCTAGCTCCTAGTTTAACTAGATAAATGGGACTGTCTCTCTAGAGTCAACTTGTTTTCTAAATATTTTTCTAAAAGAGAATATTTTTCCTTTTTGCCTTCCTTTTTTAATTTGGTGAAACGTACAAGCCTGAAAGAAATAAGATACAATACCCTTACTACATGTAAATATTAAAACCCAAAAGTACACTTTCAGCATGCATGTCAACTACATGGCAGCTTCAGCTGCTCTACTTTCCAGCCGCTCTACCGTCACTCACTATATAAGAGAAGTGAAAAAACCTAACGACTTTTGTATCAGAAAAATCCCCCTTTTGATTGTCGAAACCCTACAGGAACCTTTGTAAATCGTTGCTTTTTACGTCGGCGGAGAAAGAAATGGCAAGAATTCACGATGAAGACGGTCTGTTTGAGCTGACGGTAGAGGATTTGAAAAAAGTGGCTAAGGGAGATGATAGTCCTTTTCATCAGATGCATGATAAGCTGCTGCACAAACCTATGGTACTTTTTTTTTACTTTTTGTTTTTGTTTTTTTTTATATAAGATGAGGTTTTGTATATTAGAAATATAGGAATTTGTATAGGTTTGATGTTTATTAAGGAATTTGAATCGGATATAGGAATTGGAGGAAATAAGATTTGTTGCGGTATTTGGATTGATTAAAAAGGAAAATGAACTGTTTAGATCTCTTATGTGTAAATGAAGATCGTTTTGCTATGTGTGAGAATGAAGATTGGTCTTTTATGAGTAGAAATGAATATCGATGTATTAGAAAATATAGGAAGGAGTATATGTGTGATGTTTGAAGGAATTTGAATCGGATATAGGATCATGAGAAAATGAGATATGTTATGGTATTAGGATTGATTAAAGAAGAAAATGAACTTGTTAGATCCCATATGCGTAAATGGAGAACGTTTTGCTGTGTGTAAGAATGGAGAATGTTATTTTATGCGTAGAAATGAATATTGATATATTAGAAAATATAGGAAGGAGTTATGTGTGATGATGGTTAAAGAATTTGAAGTGGATATAGGGTTAGGAGGAAATGAGATTTGTTGCGATATTAGGGTTGATTAAAGAGGAAAATGAACTTGTTCAATCCCATATGCATAAATGGAGATCGTTTTGCTGTGTGTAAGAATAAGAATTGGTCTTTTATGCGTAGAAATGAATATGGATATAGGATTAGGAGGAAATGAGATTTTTTGCGGTATTTGGATTGATTAAAAAGGAAAATCAATTGTTAGATCTCGTATATGTAAATGAAGATAGATTTGTCATGTGTAAAAATAAAGATTGATCTTTTATGCGTAGAAATAAATCGATGTATTAGAAAATATAGGAAGGAGTATATGTGTGATGTTTGCTAAAGAATTTGAATCGGATATAGGACTTGTTCTGATATCCATGCTAGTATTCTATCCATAAATCATATTGTCTAAGTGCAAAAGAGCTCACTCTTAATCTTAAATCCGAAGCTAATATCTTTTTGTAAAGCATAATCTTAAAAAAAACTGTGAGCCTTTTCACATAGTTTTCTAAAAGCTATTCTATTATGTTGTAAGCTTAAAACTTTAGGGAATTCTTTTAAAATTTGTTTTACAATATTTTCTATTAGAGAGGTTCTTCTAACCAACATAAATCATGCGAGCTACATTGTGTCCAACGTCTCGTCCTTCTAAGAAAGAAACCTCATGTTGGGGAAAGGTGTCATACTCTTGCCAACGAGTATAACCTAAGCTAATTGATCACACCTGTAATTATAACCCATATTGGAATAAAAATAATCTGAATCTGTACCTATAGTGGCTACGTAGTTCTATGGAAGATAGGGTACGCTAATCCCACACTTCCTGTTCTGTGCTAAATACTACTCCATTTAATTTGCTACGCTCAAACTTTTGGAAATCCACTTTGAAACCTCCATAATGGTTTATTATGAAAACTAACTGTATATTTCTTAGAATTCAATCTGTAAGTAAAGCTCATCTAATTTCTATAATCTGTAATAAATCTGTAAAGTGGATTTTAAATCTTATCTGAGGATCAAAAGATTAAAGTTTTATTGAAAATATGAAAATAATATACTCATAAGATGATTGAAGCATCATCTTTCTTGAAACATCAACTTACAATTTTCTACTTTATAACCCATGCATCAAGTTCATGTAAAAGCATCATAATAATCATGCTTGATAATGAAAACCATGATAGTTCATCTTACAATCTTGAAATTTCTGCAATAGGCATGAATATATGAAAATAAACATGCAATTGAACTTCTAAAACACTGAAAATCTCAAAACCTTGCAATTAGCAATAATGGGTATAAACCCCAATTCAAAATTCATGTATAAACATTCGAAATCATGTGAATTTTTAATTAAAAGCTTGGTTTTGGGAACAAGGATATAAGAAGATCCTTGTTCATAAACCCCACATACCTTGGCAGATGATTACATGAAGAATATTGAATTGTTGATTCCTAATTGAGTTCTTGGAGCTGAGTTATTGATTATCTTGTCTTGAGAATCCTTAATTTAGGGCTTTCTCGGAGAAACTATGGAGGATTTTGATTTCTTAGAGAATAAGCTTTGGAGCTCTAGGGTTTTGCTTTGAGAGAGAATGGGTGAAAATAAGCCTAAAGTGCTTTAAATATGTTTAATCTTGAGTTTTGGACAGATTGGGGCTTGAGAATTGACGAAAATACCCGCTTTTAAACTTCTAAACAGAATTAGAAAAACAATAATTTTTTGAATTGGCAGGCCACCGCGATGCGCCACTATCATGGTGGCTCACTGGAAATAGGACAATTGGGAACTGGAAGTTCTCCGCGATGTAGAGCTATCGCGGTGCCCTTTTGGAGTGCCATGTTGGCCATTGTCGCGATGCGGTGAAATCACGTAGGCTTACTAAAATTGGAGAATTGGGAAATTCGACCTCTCCGTGTTGTAGAGCTATCGCGGAGAGCCACTAGATTTTGACGATTGGGAATTTACCCTCCTCCGCGATGCGGTGGGTGCCCAGGTGGCACACTGCTTTACTTAAAATGCCCTAACTTCTTCACCGAGTATTGGATTTGGGAGAATTTGGTATCGATGGATAACTTATTCAATTTCCAACACCATGGAAAGTCTAAATCTGGAAACTTATACATGGAATAAATATGATTTATTTTTAAGCTAACCTTTGACATTCTAAGGATGAAATTAAGCTAGGAAAAAGTGTGGGGTATTACAATATCTCCCCCTTGGGAACATTCTTCCTCGAATGTGGCTAGTTAAGATGAGAATGCTGAGAAATCTGAGGCTATAAGCTATCATGCACAACTAAAATGAATTGTATGACTGGATCTTAACATAATGAGCTACTGAACTGATGTGTGAGTGCATGAGTATGCTTAAAAACTATAATATAGCTAAATTTGATACTGGAAAAGAGCTGAATGAAGGAAGACTATTACCTTCGACGGAATCTGGGTTCATGGAGAAGAGATGAGGATACTTTGTACGCATGTCTGCTTATGCTTTCCAAGTAGCGCCCTCAATAAACTGATTTCTCCATAGAACTTTAACCAAGGAAACTTCTGTGTTCCTTAGTCTACAGATCTGATGATAAAAAATCTCTACTGGGACTTCTTCATAATAAAGGCTATTCTAAATATCTGTATTTTCTAGAGGAACTATAACAGCTAAATCGTCCATGCATTTCCTTACGAAGGATACATGGAACACTAGATGAACGGAGAAAAAATCTGTAGGTAGCTCGAGCGCATACGCTACCTTCCCAACATGACTCAAATTACGGAAGGGGCCTACAAATCAGGGACTAAGCTGCCCCTTTTTACCAAATCTCTTCACCCCCTTCTGTGGTGAAACTTTCAAATACACAAGATCATTAACCTCAAACTCAAGATCTCTTTTTCTTAAGATTTTTTTTACTTACGTTCGAATAAGATTTCTGACGACTTTAGGCTGCTTTCCTTTCAATCTCTCTCGAATCAACTGAACTTTATCCATGGCTTCAATCACTATGTTTAGCCCAATCAAAGCAGATTCACCCACTTCGAACCAACCAACTGACGATCTACATCTTTGCCTATAAAGAGCCTCAAACAGAGCCATCTGAATACTAGCATGATAACTATTAGTATAAGCGAACTCAATCAACAACAAATACTTATCCCAACTACCTTTGAAATCAAGAACACATGCCCTCAACATATCCTCTAGGTTCTACATGTCTTTTCTTCTTGACCATCTGTCTGTGGATAAAAAGCTGAACTGAGATGAATTTATGTACCAAGACCTTTCTGAAAGGCTCTCCAAAACTGAGAGGTAATCTGAGTATCCCTATCAGAGATAATGTACAAGGGAACTCCATGCAATCTAACCATCTCTCGGATATACAACTTAGCATAATCTTCAGCTATATAGAATGTATAAACTGGCAAGAAATGCACTGACTTAGTCAATCTGTCCACTATAACCCAAATCACATCACGCTGACGAAGTGAATGGGGTAATCCAGTCACAAAGTCCGTATTCACCTCTCCCCACTTCCAAGTGGGGATATCAAACTCTTGCAGCACACCACTAGGTATTTGGTGCTTTACCTTAATCTGTTAACAAGTGGTACACTTTGCTACAAAATCTGCTATATATTTCTTTATACCACTCCACCAATAGATTTTTCGTAAATCGCGGTACATCTTTGTGGCTCCTAGATGAATAAAGTAACGCGCACCATGCACTTCCGCCATAATCTGCTGCCCCAAATCATCAACACATGGCATACATAATCTACTCTGGTATCTCAACATACCATCTACCCCTTAGGCGAAGACCTCTATCTTTTGGTCTTTAACTGACTCCTTTAGTTTGACCAAACTAGAATCCTTATTTTGCTTCTCCTTCACTTATGGAACTAGGAAAGATTTGGAACTACTCTAAACCCTAACATTCCCTTCAGCTGAATTAACTAATGTCACACCCAATCTAGATAACTGATA
>NC_061113.1:237254349-237263235 GCF_002878395.1 Capsicum annuum
TTTTTTGTGATTGTTTCTTTTTTCTGTTGGTTATTCTTCTTTATAGTTAACTTAAATTCAGATTGATGATTAAATTCAGAAAGAGTTCAAAAACTATATATATTCTATCATCGATCTTACACTCCATCATTTCGCAACTAAACATAGTAGTCGATCATAGACTATGTGAATCGATGGGCCATTAGTATCTTGTAGTTTGAAAGAAAAATAGTTAAATTTAAAATGAATTAAATATATAATAACATGTTTTGGGGTCGGTGGAGTAAAATAATTAAATTAAAAATGATTTAAGTAAATAATAACATGTTTTGGGGGTGGTGGAACAAAATACTTAGATTAAAAATGATTTAAACAAATAATAACATGTTTTGGAGCTGGTGGGGTAAAATAATTAAATTAAAAAAGATTTAAATAGATCATCACATGTTTTGGGGCTGGTGAAAGAAAATAATTAAATTAAAAATGATTTAAATAGATAATAACATGTTTTACGGCTGGTTGAACTAAATAATTCAATTAAAAATGGTTTAAATACATATTCTTGAACTGTTGTTGACACTTAATAGACCGCCATTGATGTTGACCCATGTCAAATTCATGTAAAAAATATACTTATGCTTTGAGGGTCAGTGATTTGCTTGGTCTATCATAGACTTACACCTTAAGGAGTGCATTGATTGATCTCCTAATTATGCGTAGATCGCTGCTATAGACCAACACTTGGATGTTTTCTAAAAATGAATAAATAAATTAAAAATAAATGTAGTGTGGGTTTTTATACATATGAAGGAGTGTAAACAAGTCACATAATCATATTAGAGCTTATACAAATTAGGGATGGTGAATAAAGGAGAGTGTGGATGGGTAGTGATCTAACAAACAATATGCTAAGAGTAATGTTTGTCAAATCACAAGTATATTTTGAGGATAGTGATTGTATTTAATGACTACACATTTTACATAGTCCTTCAATCTTCACCCCCAAATCAAAAGAGTATGTGGAAGAGATAGTGGTTGAACAATCATCATCCTCAAAATATATTTGTGCTTTGAAAACCATTACTCTTAGGATATGGTTTGTACGACCACTACTTATCCACACGCTCCTTAATTCACCACCCCTAATTTGTATAAACTATAATATGATTATGTGACTTGCTTATACTCCTTCATATGTGTAGAAATCCACACTAGATTTATTTTTAATTAATTAATTTATTTATTTCCAAGTGTTAATCTATAGTAGAGGTCTACGCATAATTAGGAGATCAATCGATGCACTCCTTATGGAGTAAGTCTACGATAGACCAAGCGAATCAATGGACCCTCAAAGCACTAGTATATGGTTTATTGTAATATTTTTAATTTAAGATATTATTAAGGGTCCATCGATTACGAGTGTCGATGGTAGACTTTAGTATCTCGTTGATGACTAATATCGGTCATGATCTATGATAGTCAATAAAGTATCACCAACAGTTCAAAAAACGCAATTACTGCTCCAACGGTAACAAACGGCTAGTTTTGTAGTCCTTCAGTATTAACACTTATTTTTACCTCATATATAATGTCCATCATTCCTCATTATTTTATTTCATTAACTTTATTTTTATTTTAAAATTCTATAATGTCTCAAGAATCGCAAACATCCAATTATAAAAAGATTCTAATTTTTCATTATGGAAATGCGATTGTCTTGAGGACGCCATGCACGGACTCAAATCCAGGTCACAAATTTTATAATTGTTCAATTGCGAAGATGCACTATTAGAAATTACCCATATGGGAACGGTTCAAAAATCATTACGATAGATATAAAAACCATTGCCATAGAGCTACCACAACGGTTTTATATGTGTTACATATGTGAGCGTTGGGATAGACCTATTGTAATGACTTTTGCAATGGTTACAAAAAACATTGCAATAGGTCTATCTATTGCTATGGTTTTTATCACTCTTATTGAGACGATTTGAATTATCTATTGCAACAGTTTTATTAGCACTTAAATGACAACATATTTAAGTCATTGATAAAATGAATAATACTGGAATTAAAATAATAAATAAATGAAGGAGATACAAGCATGTCAGCTAAAATTAAAAACGAATATGCTAATAGGAAGAGAAAATGCTATGGTCCAGGTTCCTCAAAACTATTATTGTCAATATTTATAGCTATTGGAAATCAAATACAATAGTTTGAATTTACTTTATACAATAAGTGAGTATATTCACTATTTTTTTTCTTTTTCATAGATATTCAAAATATGCCTTCACAAGAGATTTTTATCAAACACCTTATGGGCATCAGTAATAATGATATTTAGCAATCATACACTTGAATGTAGAAGAAAAATGTAAAGAAATTGACAAGAATCATTACATGTACACATACCAAAAAAGAAAGATGTGGAGAAAAACATAAAATATGTATCCAAGAAATATAATTCGCGAAAACTGAATCAAAAAATAAAAACAAAAAGAGAAAGGAATAATTAGTAACTCAAGAATATGAAAAAATTTATACCCCAAGAATGAACATACAAATGAGAAAGAACCTCGCCACAATTGGAGTTATTTATTTAGTTACTTATGCGACATGGGCATTGGCTTTCTGGTATGATTGAATCCTTGTATCAAAGGGAGAGCTTTCTGGTGGTGCAACCATTGCTTATTTTTTCGTTGTTTATGGGATGATAATAGTTTACCAATTGACGTAACTAGAACTACTAAATTTTTTTCAACTGGCAACATATCTCTGGCATAAGAAAATTAAGTGTCTATTTGTGTAGGGGCTTGGCTCTATCCCTATCTTATTTTTATCTGTTTGCACAAGGAACCGTTGTGGCTACCAGGGTATTTGAAGTTATATGCAGAGTGTTTCAGTTGTCAACTATAAGAGGGTATTGAGTTTAAATGTGTTACCTTTTCATATCTGACTCGTCCAACTGTCCAGTTCTCCAGTCTCTTAACTTAGTTGTTCCAGCTTCTAGGACATTAGAATTAGTGGGTATTAGTGGTGGTGGAAAGTCAACAATTTTTTCTCTTATAGAAAGGTTTTATGATCCTGATCAGGGTAAGTATATGAAACTCGCCACAAATGAACATGCTAGTCACTTTCTTGACTACCTAGATATTTCTTTTTTTCATATTGCTTTTTTTCATTTTTCCTTCTTTTTAAATATCTCCTCTCTCTTAATGTGTTTAAATTTAGTTTATTATTTTCTCAATGAATGTTATAGGTATTAAATATGTTAAGGTATCATTCTGAGGGATGGAACTATGTTTGACATGCAAAGTCCTACGATTTCACAGCTTAAATCCCACAATCTTCCTTAAAAATAGATAAATTCTCATGCTACAAAGAGAAAAGAAGAAGAATAAAGGGCGAGAAGAAGAAGAAAAGAAGACAAACCTTGATTGTTACTCCCAATAGATGGACGATTGATTTGTTGAATAACAATCTCTTCCCTTGACAAATGAGCATTAAATCTTAGCATATTAGGATCAAGTGTTAATCCTGGATTTTGACGTTTCAATTGTTCAATGATGTTCATTGTAACATCTCATTCAATGACATCTCTTTGAGTCTACATTCTTTGTTGTATCCTCTCTTTTAGTTCATCCATTCTCTTTTCCATCAATTCATCCACAGTAATATTTGAAAAGGGTCCAAAAACACTTACTTTTTGTTTTAAAAGAAGCTTGGTCACCCTACGCCTGATACAATAAAAAAAAGGGACGCATGAAAAGGCTCAAAACAGTCAGCAAATCAAGAGGAATCCGAGGACACCTTTGAGAACTAGTTTCGGCCAAACAACAACAATATAAGTCTACAAGGAAACAAGGTGTATTTATACACCTTGATAAGGTTCATCACTAAAACGTGATGAACAGAAGAAGATAGACAATAATATGATAAGGTTAATAACAACAACAAACGGTTACATGATATATGAACGACAAGACCTGACGATTTTCCTAAAAAACACTAACTAAGACATGAAATATAGAGATAGATAGTGAGACATACACAATAATAAGACCCAAGAACCCAAAGATATATTAAATATAAGGACCCCTAGAACTTACAATAGCAACTCCACACTCTTACGAAGACACGAGAGGGATTCCACCAATTAAGCACCATCGTTTCCAAGCAATACACATTCATAAGTGCTTCCACACTTTCCATGTCCTAGTTTTGGCCTAGGGAGGCTCTCTCTCTCTCTCTATCTCTCTCTCAAGAGAAATGTTCTTATTCTTTCAATATCATGAGACAACTAACTAAAATAAAACCCTAACTTGTTCCTTATACAGTTATTACAAAATGGAACAAAAACATATCCATAATAACCCTCAAGGTGAGGTGCCCTCAAGTGTAAGAGTGGACTATTTTTGGTGTGTTTTGGACCTCTTCTACAATTCAATTGCACACACCAAGTCTCGATACTAATAAGCACCCTCAGAAGTCCATATCCGTGATTATTCTTATATCATCCTCTCCATCTTGAGAGGAATTTTACCACAAATTCACAAGTTTATCTCATCCAATTGGCCACTTCAAAAGAACTACCAAAAATAGTTCACAAAATATGAAGAATCTGAGTGCTCAGTAACAACAAATCCCAGCCAACATCTTCATTCAGAACCTCAGCTTCCTCTGCATCTTAAGAATTGCCTTCAATCTTATTTAGATCAATTGAGTTTCAACCCTATCCAAGATATCACTAGGAACATTATTATCCATTGTAGTCAAGAAGTTACCTACAAAAAACACAAACAAATTAGTTGTACAAGAAAAGTCCTCACACTCTCTCTTTATTTCTATAACGCCCCAAATCTGGTACTCGAAATGCTACACGGTGCTCATGACCCCGAAGGACCACAAGCTAACCCATGACTGATATCTGTTATAACAATACCAAAACTGAATACAAATACTAAAATTCTAAAGTATGAATATCTAGTCTAAAAGCCTCTAAACTGTCTGAATTACGAGTTGATGGGATAGGTCCCCAACTAACTTCAACTACTAAAATAAACTAAAAACTGAAATAATAAAGTAATCATTATGTCCTCAAAGGATGAGGACTCGCTAATAACTCTGACTGCTAAACTGGGATGCTATTGATGCTCTGGAGCTCGTGCTTCTAAACCTATAGCATAAAATAAAACACCATAGTGAAAATGCATCAGTACATTGGAATGTACTGGTATGCAAGTGAGGTAGGCTGAATTCAATAGGGTTCACATGCATGAACAATACTAACTAACTGACTAACATGAACGTGAGAATATACACATGAATACGTAACTAAAATTGAGATCATGATATGTTTGAATACTAAGTTCTGGCTACTGAGTCTATTGATAACATTGATTCATTGACATCTAAGTTTACGGTTACTAGGATACTGAATAACTGAGTTTACTGATATTGATAACTGAGTTAATAATAAGTGAGGACTGGTACTATATTAATTAATACTGAGGGACTGATGTTATACTACTGATAAATGAATAACTGTTTCTGATAATTCTGATTATAAAGAACTGGTCTGCTTTTCTGTACCTGATAGTCATGTATCTGAACTTATATATATATATAACATGAGTTGCTAATAACTGATATAGCTGATACTAAGTGACTGCATCTGACAGTACTGAATCTGAAGAACAATCTGAGTTCTTTTACTGACACTGAGACTGAGACTGTGGGAGGTAATCATCTAATCGACATGCCCCAGAACTCAGCTGGTGGGTTCCAACCTATAACCCTAGCTAGAAAGGTGTCAATACCATGCCACAGGTAAAGATAAGCTGTGAGTAACCCTTATCTGACAGTGTCCCCAAAAGAGAATGGTGGGCCCCTCATCCAATAGTTCATATCTACCTTATCAACCCTCGATCTGATAGCATTGATGTCTCAACCTGTTCTGGCTACATAGTTATGGAACAGAAGGGTTGCTTCTAAGAATCACAGCCTCATCTAAAAGTATGTGTTCCCATCCTTGGGTTCACTCGGTGCTGAATCCTACTCCCAACTGAATTGAGACTGAACATGATTAACTAAACTAAACTAATACTAATGGTATGGTTTAGCTGAACTGAACTGGGTTTACTGAGTTTCATTGACTAACTCATCTGATTCCTTATTGACTAACTCATCTGATCTGCTGACTGATTAATGGTTAGGTACTGGCCATAAGAGATTGAATGGTACTTAGTCTGAATAACTGGGATGATTATATGGAGCTAACTGAGTAACGTGAGATAGCTAAGCATGAATTTATGAAATATTGCATTATCTAAGGATGCAAGACCAAATGTATGACATGATGTGGAAACATTCCAAATACTGGGGTACTGAAATACTAATAACTGAGTAACTGACAACTGTACGCTATGGTCTAGCAAGTCTGAAATTGATTACTGAATTGACGCTGACATTATAATTAAGACTGTAACTGGGACTCATGATAGAACTAAATGCTGGGTCCTAATAACTGAATACTGATAACTGAGGGTTAGACTGATATTGAAATGCTTGACTCTGAGATTTGAAGACTAATTACTGAAGTTGTAATTGGGATGGCAACTGAGTTATGATAGTCACACAATGAAGGTTGACATAAGTCAAGGATCTGAATGTACTTTCACACTCTGATCTTTCCCAATTTCTAAGTACTACCTCTTGCTAGCCAGTTACTTGCACACTAACATGACATTTAAGCCTATCTTCATAACTATACCCTCGTGTAAATAAGCATGCAACAATCTTCTCTTAACATGTAACATTTACTCTAACATCTAAGCAACTGCTCATCGCTACACTACTTTCACAAAGAGAGCTTATTGAAGGGTTAGGTCATGGGATCTGATGCATGAATAGACATTAAATGAACTTGATGCCTGACTGAAGCCTGAGGAATAGAGTATAAACATCATGGACTCACCAAGAGGTCTAAACTGCGGATATGCATAAAATAATCTGAATTTAACTGATCAGTAGCGGCGTAGGATGAGTCACGAAAGCTGAGTATACTCTAAAATATGATAAGTGTACATGAGTCATGAGATGCATGACTTGAATTTGGAGTTTTCTATTTTCGTGGGACATGATCTATATTACTGAGGGGAATAGAACTGAACCCCTTATGCTGGGGACTGGAATCGTACATGATTCTATGGAAAGCGTATGAATATAAGTTGTGTTCATATAACGAAGATGTGAAGCATACGTAGGTATTATGCCGACTGGATTACAAAACTTTACACTAAGGTAAGTATGGGTCAAGAATCATCTCCCCTTACTTCTTTTCTATTCATACTGGCACTTCTACTAGAATTCTGAGAGCCTGGCTTGGTTACTTAATCTATCATCTCCCCCTTAACTTTAAGACATCATCTTAAGTCTATGAATACTCGACTATACTCTGAACTAAACTACAATCATCATCACATACTTAACACTTTGTTCGACACATGGATGCCCTACTAAACACATCGTTTGCTTCTGTTTCTAACTAATATCGCTTCCACACCTTCACACTAAATTTCAAATCAATAGTCTTAATTTCTTTCTTGCACTGTTCAAGCCTACTGGTTTATGTTGGTACAACTATCCCCATGAATACATAATCTCTTCAATCTAGATATCATTATCCCAAATCTACTACTGTTGAACTCCTAGGTTTATGCTTCTAACTCTAGGCCTATACTATATAGGATTTGGAGAAGGGATCTGATAACCTATCTAAATTTAGGTTCTAGAAGAAGTTGTCATGATCATGGATGAAATTGGTACAACTTTGGAACATAACTAAACTGATGGGATACTGTTGAGCTTATGGGCAATCCCATAGCTGTTTTTAAGGATTGTCTGAGAAAGCCCTATCTGTAGGACCTTGAGCTACACTATTTTGGTTACTTTGGAAGCAAGGTGGAGTTGACATTAGTGGAGCATGATGAGAATCTACATGATTTGCTTAGGAAACCTCTCTATAGGAGATTTGAAATATGAAAGAAGGGAAACTATTCCTAAAACATCTTATAGCCTCCTACACGTAAGTGTGGTGCACAATACACTCATGTACAAGACTCTACTAGATGTGGCTTTCAGATTTTCTAGGACACTGTTGAACCTGGCTCTGATACCAAGTTTGTCACACCCCAAAATCTGGTACCCAGAATGCTACACGATGCTCATGACTTTGAAGGACCACAAGCTAAACCGTGACTGATATCTATACTGAACACTGCATAATAATATTAATAATATCATAAATGCGGAAAAATGAATTGAAAGGCCATAAGATTCAATACTGATACATAACTAAAAATATGGTATAACAATACCAAAACTGAATACAAATACTAAAACTACTGAGTCTGAATATCTAGTCTAAAAGCCTCTAAACTGTCTGAATGGGGAGTCGACGGGATAGGTCCCCAACTAACTCCAACTACTGAAATAAATAAAAAACTAAAATAATAAAGTAATCATCATGTCCTCGAAAGATGAGGGCTCGCTACTAACTCTGACTGTTGAACTGGGATGCTACTAATGCTCTGGAGCACGCGCTTCTAAACCTATGGTATAAAATAAGACACCATAGCACAAATACATTAGTACATTGGAATGTGCTGGTGTGAAAGTGAGGTAGGCTGAATGCAATAGGGTTCACATGCATGGACAATACTAACTGACTGACTAACATGAACGTGAGAATATAGGCATGAATATGTAACTGAAACTGAGATCATGATATGGTTGAATACTAAGTTCTGACTACTGAGTCTATTGATAACATAGATTCACTGACATCTGAGTTTACAATTACTGGGATACTGAATAACTGAGTTTACTGATATTAATAAT
>NC_061113.1:237266235-237269791 GCF_002878395.1 Capsicum annuum
TGTTGTTATTAACCTTATCATATTGTTGTCTATATTCTTGTGTTCATCGCATTTTAATGGCTATTTTGGTGTATAAATACACCTTGTTTCCTTGTATTCTTGTGTTGTTGTTGTTTGGCTGAAGCTAGCTCTCAAAGGTGTCCTCAGATTCCTCTCGATTTATTGATTGTTTTGAGCCTTTTCATAAGTCCCTTGTTTTCATCATATCATTTGGTATTATAGCATTGCTTGATCTTGTTCCCACAAGATCAATCTTGGGCTGGTCGGTGGAAAAATTAAAAAAAAAGAGTATTCAAAACTGAAAATTCCATAAAGGTGCAAATCTGTCCATTTTGTGTCTTGGCCGAAAATGTGTTCTTGTTGTGTCTTGGCCGAGATTTTTCTTGTTTTATTGTCTATATCTTGGATTATTTTGTTTTGATTTGTTTTTTCTAAGTGTTGGTTTTTCTTGTTCACTAGCACTTTGAGTCAAGATCTAGATTTGAGCTTGAAAAGTTGAAGTTGTTGTTGAGAACTTGAAGTGTGACCGTGTGTTGTTATTGTTGTGTTCTTAGACATGTGATGACTTCTTGTTGTGGGAGTTAAACATTGGTTTGTGTTGTTATAGATCTTTAAAGGTTGTTGTTGTGTTCTTTTTTTTCATCACAACCTTCATCTCTTGTTAAAGCCGAAATTCAACACTAAAGGGACTTAGCCATTTGTTGGTGGATTTGTTGTTGGTTGTTCTTGGAGATTGTTGTTATTCTTGGTGAATGTTGTTATTTTTATTGCTTTATTTACCTCCTTCACAAAATTATAAAGCATAAAGTAAAGTATTAGATCTTAAAAGTGAAAGAACAAGGTGTAAGACTTGTTGGTCTTGAAGACATATCAATCACTTCTCAACCACCTCTCCTTGATTTAAGGACCATGTCTTGAGGAAAAAAGTCAAGTATTGCTTTTTGAACATGAAAGAGGATTTCAAGACTTGTTTTCCCTCCTCAACCAATTCCCACCATTTTCAAATTACAATTGGATCAAGACTTGAATTGGAAAATAAAATTTGATAAAATTGAACCAATACACGGCTGCCACATCATCACATTTTACTGTTCATGCAACATATTTATGCTCAAATTGTGATCTTTTAGTTTCATTGTGTTGTTTTTTTAGTTTTGTTTATTGATTCCATTACTAACTTACGAGCTAGTACTAGATTGTAAGTTAGTTTTGAAACCGTTCATCGTATGTATGGTCCTTTGTGTGTCTTAGTTTTTTTTAGTCGTTGTAAACGTTTGGTTCACCTCTCAACACCTTTCGGAGTACAAATAAGCTTACAACACTTGTGAGATTAAGTGTGAGGAATTCGAGAGGCAAGGAAATTGTAAGACCCCGCAAAATCTTGCATTTAAATTCAGCTCGTTTAGTTCCTTGAAGCTCTATCGATGGTCCAACACTTAGAAAATTTTAGCTAAGTGTTTAAGACTTAGTCTCATTTTAAGCCTCCAAAATTTGAGAATTTATTTGACAATCTTCCCAACCACTGTTTTGCGATTTTCAAGTTACGGTACAATGGGGCAAGGTAATAGTACATCCCGGATGAGTTTCAAAACTTTCGGAATCCGGTTAGGGCTCGTTTGAATTTTTAATCAGTAGCTAAAGTCTATGAAGAGGCGCCGCCCTTGGTGTATCCTTTGTGGGAAAATCCCTACCAAAGACGCCGCCCAAGGTAGAAAAGACTCTACCAAAGGCGCCACCCAGGGTACAAAAGGCTCTACCAAAGGTGTCGCCCTTTGTGTAACCTTTGTACCCAGTTTTTTAGCATTACACTTCCGTGTCTTGAGGCTTAATTTGGTTATTTTCCCACCCCTATATATATATATATCAAAATCATGGGATTTAGCCCTATTTTCACCAAAATATACTCTCTTCTCTCATTAACTCTCAAGAATAAGATTAGGGTTTTCAATAGGGGATACAAATTAAAGACTCAAACTCAAGAATCTCTCCGTTAATCTTCGTATATTTATGAACTAAGGTATGCGTAGTGTTCATTCATGGATTTCTTTCATCCATGAAGCTCAATAACCCTCTTCTAAATCATATATCATGATATTTATATTATGGATTGAATATGTTCATGTGATTATCTTGAATGATTCCCAAGTTGGAATCTTTAAGTATTTTTATGGTTCTATGATATCATATGAGTTGGAAACATGTAAATTTGGTTGTTCATGATGAATAATTTGATGATCATACCTATGCCTAAGTTTTGCATGTAAGATGTTTGATAAACTACTTAAGAGACTAGAAATTATGTATTATAGCTAAATTGTGAACTAAATGACAAATGCATGCTATACCCTTATGAAAACAATGACTTCTATGATATTGTTATGCATTATGATTGTTGATGGAATGTTCATGAAACTATATTGATGGACTTATGGAATGTTGTTATATGCATTCCCTTCCATGTATAAGACTTTGAAAACTATGTGTAGCATGATATCCCCAACTATCATATTATGAATTATGAACTTTGGTCATGTATTCAAGAAAGTTATGCTTTGTCAGTTTCCTTCTATCGAGTCCTGGGGGTACTTGTACCCGAAAAATATAGTTGTGTGCCTAGAGCCAGTGTCATGTTTCCACGATACTCTCAATCAATCCATGATCCATAGAACTCAATCAGTCATGTGACTCAGGAAAAACTCAGTAATCTCAGTAATCTCATTATTTCAGTAATCTCAGTGATCTCAGTACTCAGCAATCTCAGTAACCTCAGTACTCCTAGTAATCTCTGTAATCTTAATACTCTCAGTCAGTCTTCAAATCTCAGTAATATTTTTGTCAGTCAACAGAACTCAGTAAACCCAGTTTACCTCAGCTAAACCATACCATCAGTATCAGTTCAGTTCAGTTAATCATGTTCAGTGTCAATTCAGTTGGGAGTACGATTCAGTGCCGAGTGAACCCAAGGATGGAAACACACACTGTCAAATGAGGGTGTGATTCTTAGAAGCAACCCTTGTATTCCAGAACTATGTAGGCAGCATAGGTTGAGACATCAATGCTATCAGATCAAGGGTTGATGGGGTGGATAAGTACTGTCAGATGAGGGCCCTACCATTCTCTTTTGGGGACACTGTCAGATGAGGACTACTCACAGTTTGTCTTTACCCATGGCACGGTATTGACACCCTTCCAGCTGGGGTTATAGGTTGGACTCCACCAATTCAGTTCCGGGGTATGTTGGTTAGAAGATTACCTCCCACAGTATCAGTTTCAGTCTCATTCTTAGTCTCAGTAAAAGAACTCAGATAGTTCTTCATATTCAGGACTGTCAGATACAGTCAACTCAGAATAGTACAAAACTCAGCAAGTTCCATTAGAATATAGATTTTCAAATAGAATCACTCAGTCACAGCTATATCAGTTATTAGAAACTCATGTTATATATATATGTATGTTCAGATACACGACTGTCAGGTACAGACAACCAGACTAGTTCTTTAAAATTAGAACTGTCAGAAACAGTTATTTATTTATCAGTAGTATAACATCAGTCCTT
>NC_061113.1:237272791-237297932 GCF_002878395.1 Capsicum annuum
ATGAACACAAGAATATAGACAACAATATGATAAGGTTAATAACAACAACAAACGGTTACATGATACATGAACAACAAGAGCTAACGCTTTTCCTAAACAACACTAAGACATGAAATGTAGAGATAGATAGTGAGACATACACTACAATAAGACCCAAGAACCCAAAGACATATTAAATATAAGGACCCTTAGAACTTACAATAGCAACACCACATCTTACGAAGACACGAGAGGGATTCCACCGATCAAGCACCATCGTTTCCAAGCAATACACATTCATAAGTGCTTCCACACTTTCCATGTCCTAGGTTCGGCCTTGGGAGGATCTCTCTCTCTCAAGAGAAGTGTTCTTGTTCTTTCAATATCATGAGATAAGTAACTAAAATAAAACCCTAACATGTTCCTTAGATAGTTATTATAAAATGGAACACAAAAATATCCATAATACCCCTCAAGGTGAGGTTCCCCTCAAGTGTAAGAATGGAATGATTTTTGGTGTGTTTTAGACCTCTTATACACTTCAATTGCACACATCAAGTCTCGGGTCCAACCCTCATAAGTCCATATCCATGATTATTATTGTATCAACGTCCGTATAGTCTTACTCGACCTGGATGATCAGGACCCATAACTATTGTGAATGTATCAACTGATTAACTACCATCTTCACTTTCCTGAGTTTTTACTCTCTCCATTTCAACCTACAAGTCAAATCCAAATCGAGTAAGTAAGTTGAGTTGTTTAAATATTTAATAAAGAACAAATGATCTTGATAAATTTTGAATTAGAAAATTTCATACTATTTTATTTTTAATTTCTTCAGATGAATCCTTGTACACTAATTAAGATTTTATTTTTCTAGTATCCACGAAGAATTTCTTGTTTGACATAGTACCAGAATTTTCCTTTTTTTTCTAGTTACACGTAAGTCAACATTAAAATAATTTCAAGACAAAAAGTTCATAGTAAAAATATAAAAGAACACCAAAGCTCGGGAATTATAGCAAAACTTGTTTTGCCAATAGTATGAGGATACTTCCATATTTTTCGATTCTGTTTGTTAGCATCGAACTTATCCTACAAGACAGTTGGTACAGATAAGTATTAAAAAACAAATTGAAGTAGTGATTATGGAACAAAGTAATAACTGTACATATTCATATCATACCTTAGCTTCTTTAGAGTTTCAATACTGAAGCAAATCCATAAATACAGGTTCTGGAACAGTTTTTGGCCTTTTGTCATTCAAATTTCATCATTGGGGTAGGCATAATACTAGTCTTTCATAAACCAGGAATTGTACCCTCTAAAAGCTGAATCAATTGTATTGATAGCCCATCTTTTCCATTTTTGGGAATGTCATATTTTTCCTGTAATTTGGTGCAATTTGGTTAATGCAAAAATTATTAAATGATTTGAACTAGAAATCAGAATAGTGATAACTTTGAACTTGGATATAGCTACACATATCAAGTGTCTTCAACTTTTTCCAAAAAATAAGATTAAGAGGACAAAATGTCCCATTCCTTGCCAGTGTCAAGAAAACTTCTAAACTCGGTGACCACAGCTTTGGTAGGACCAATAGGCTGATTCAACTTATTTAGCACTATTAGTTGACGCTCAGTTCATCCATGTACTGCTGCCATTTATGTAGCGCCTTTTTTTATTTTGTTAATTAAGGGCCTACAATAATATGAACAACAAAATAACTGGAATGCAAATAATTTTAAAAATAGTATGAACTAAAATTTATATATTCTTGCCTTCTCTAGATTGTTCATTTGCTACAAAATTAGAAAGTGGTGACTGATCTTGCTGCACTTGTTCTAGTGATGGTTTTGATGCACGAGTGGTGTAATCTGACAATTCTTGGCACACTTGCTCCTTTACTGGTGCTATAGGTAAGATAGGATCCTGAATTACCTGTTTCACTGTTCTTGTACTTGGGATCTAACTGAAACGTTATTTGACTTCTCCTTCTGCTTGTGATAATTTTTCTTTGCATTTTCGTAGCTTGTATTCTTCCTCTTCTTATTCTTCTTCTATTCTAGTATCTGTTTATTTTGTAATGCTGCTAGTGATCCATCGGAAACAAAGATCTTAACTTTTTGGTGATTTTTTGAACACCCTTCTTGATTCATGATTGTTCAACTTTGATTTGCAAGTTCAAAAATATATAAAATAGGCTGAGTACTATAATTCTAGAAAACAGCCATCAATGAACAATGTTTCTTGTTTCATTTTGGACAAAACATACTAATAGAACATACTAATACGTTTAGTAGTATGTAGTTTTTGGTTTCTGTAAATTGCTAACTATAAAGAAACAACAATCTGCATTAATAAAATATCAGCTTGGAAGACAGAGAAACTAGGAGTAGTACTCCAAGAAACAGAAATAGTTAAAGAGTGGTGGTTGTTACTAGTAATGCTAAGAGTTAAGAACACAAAGAATCCTACCAGAAATACCTGCTCTTGTTTCTTCGTTGCTATAAAAGAAGAAAAATGAAACCACTACATCAAGGGTTCAAAGCTAGTTTAGCACAAACGAAACACATGGCACTGCTTCTACACCACCCCCAATCTCAAATAAAATAGGATCAATTATATGAATAACCACCATCTGTATTGGTCCATTCAAGCTAGCATACAGAAGGGAGAGCAGATAACAATATCCAAGTAAGCTCAAATATATTTCAAATATTTGAAATGCGACACGTAATTGAGGAGCTATTAAGATCCAAAAAGGGTGGCATTATTAATTGGAAAAGGCATTGCAATCCATCCAGCATACTCACAAAGAGTACACTTAGCCCTCAAGAGCACATCTTTGTCTCCCTTTAATGTCATCAACAAAATTATCATATAAGGTACTTCTTAAATCAACTACTAATACAGTTAGAACAAAAACATACTGCATACTGTGCAACGAAATATCAAATCTGATTAATTATACGTATCTATAGTTTAATATCACAAGATTCAACACTCTTTCATACTCTCAGATTATGTAGTGTACTTTCAAAAATAAGGTTATTTCACCTTACCTTCATCATACTTGTATCTGTCATACATGAATGCCTGGTCTAAGAGGATAAAAAAGTACATAATCTGAGAGGAATGCTTGTGATCTGATTTCACATACTCATTCTGCGAAGACCATCCAATATATAAGAACAATCAACTTTTAAAGAATGTCTTTAAGGCAGAACAAGAGAAGATTAGAAAACAATTAAGTAGTCGCTTCTGAACCACTACACTAATAATCTCCTGATGGACATGATGGAGCAAAAAAAGACTTCCTTGAAATACTTGACATACTAATCTACGAAAGAAGGAAAGCTTGTAATGACTATGCTTACATTGCTACGTGATTTATATTGCTCAACCAAGGTGGAAACAATAAACATTATAAAAATACATTGAGAAGGTGTCAGCATTTACTAGCAACAGTAAGTGAAAAGCCAGAAGATGTTGAGTCGCTACCAAGCAGTCAAAAGGTGTACAGTGGTAAATATCAAAAAATGCATGAATGCTGCATCAGAGGATAATAAGATAATGAAAATTTGCTGAGAGTTTGTGAATGATTTTGATAGTACACATTAAATATTTTGAAGGAAGATATCCTTACCCAGGTGCGCCTAAAGTCAATTTCCTCAAAAATTCCTATACTTTTTCCTCATTCACTAAATTCTGCATTTTCCATGTTCATCTAGTTCAGTTTTAAGAACTTAAATACCCAACAATAATAACAATATGGTTGGGTCTGGGGAGGTATGTACGCATCCCTACTCCTACCTTATGATGGTAGAGATCCCATTTCCCATAGACCCTCGGCTCAAGTAAACAATGTCTTTTTGTTAAACATAAAATGACCATCTAATCATAACATAAGAATGGCAATGCACTAGCTTATGCAAGGTGTCAAATCAGGGGATAATTTGGTGTTCCATTATTCTAGTCATGGCCACCAGATAGCAGCTTGTGTTTCTGCTATTTCCCCCTTTTTCATTTGGAAGAAAATAGATTACTCTTGTTTCTTGAGTCTAGTATGCCAACTTATTACTATCAGTACATCTTTACATGACTATTTTGCTATCATGAAACTAGCTAGAGTGAAAAAATGCATCATCTTATGTCTCATTCTCTAATTTGTAAGATTACATATGTTATGAAGGCTCATTAATACGGGATAAGATTAATGAAATCTGATTAGCTTGTGTAATCTTAACTTAAAGAATGACAGTGAACATCTTTAGAAGATTATAGGTCAAATAGAGGTACAATAACAATCTGTAGCACAACCATGATATTAACGTCTTCCAAGTCATTGTTGATAGAGGAGAAGTCCTTTACAGTTTTTTTTTTTAAAAAGGCACATAAGGTATGTCTAATAAATAAATAGAAAAATTATTCTTTGCGTAGATATCACTTCCTCAGAGTGTTGTCTCAAAGTATGGATTTGTTTTCAATTTCTTGCGGACAGTACTTCATTTTGATTTTTTTTTCAATTTCTAGTGGATAACATTTCTTTCCTAGTAATGGAAGAAAGTTAAGAGCTAGTGTTGACATTAATATCCTTTACATGCAAATCAAACATAGACAAGCAAATTTCAGTAGTATCCTTTAACTAAGATGTTTAGTATTGTCACAAAAGGAGCAAAAACATACTAATACTTTTAGCTATTGAGAAAATGCAAGGAAAAAGTTCAAACTTGTTTCTTCCCTTACTTCGAAATAATAAGGTGAGTCAGAACATCTTTGAGCTCCTTTATCTGAAAATATGCTAACTTATCCTATTAAAAATTGGCATAACATGACCAACTCTACAATAACAGAATTACAAAACATGAACAACTCTAAGAAATATTCACAATTACCATAAAAATGAATAGCTCAACAACAACAACAAATACCAAATGCTTTAAATGAATACATCAACCTCACTTACCTGGAATCTCCCACATGTGCCCTCAATTTGCTTCAAATGATTATTCCAGACAATTCAAAATATGAACAACACCTTTTAATAAATTTTCAGCAATTAGTAGGTTAACAAAATGCTAAATCAAATGAAGTAGAAAAAAATAGAAAGTGGCCAAAGACGAAAGAGCAGATAACCAATAGAAACTAAAAATGGTTTTACCATCAAAAGTTGAAGGGGGAAAATTTTACCAATGTGACTACGATCCTCTTCAATGATTCAGTATATTTCTTTCAGTCAACTTTGACAATTCTTCAAAATTGTACTATTTTACAATAAATTTCTAAATGAAAACAATTAAAATGATATAAACAAGCATGAATATAAGATACGTATTTGAAAGGAAATTAACACTCACAAAAGATGAAAATAATGATGAGCATATACTCAGATGAATTTATTTGTCTAACCATCTGCCTCCATCCAATCCCAACCTGTATCATCAAACTTATCCTCTTCTTCTGATGTTTCTACAACTATATCTTCTATATGTTCTTCAGTAGATGGATACATCAACTTGAGTTTGAGGAGGAATGTTGAGATGTAGATGGATACATCAACTTGAGTTTGAGGGGGAATGTTGAGATTTACCTTCCTTCTATTTTGTGATTTTCATTAATGGTAGAATATTTTTATTTTTTCATTTTACTCTAAGAATATTTTATATTATTTATTTGCCTTAAAGTCTAGAGTTTATTAATTACAAAATATTTAATCTTATAGCTATAAGGAAAATATCATATTTTATTTATTTATTTTATTTAGTTTCTTATAAATAGAGATGTACTCTTCTATTTGAATTAAGAAAAAGAATCAATCAATAGTTTTCATTCAATTTCTATTTAATTTCTTTCTTGTCTCTTTCATTTCATTACATATCATAGCAATGGAAAGGGCTATTTTCCAGCGAGTTTTGGTGAGGGTGGCCAAAATATTGATCGTCATTGAAAAAAGTCATTCTCTCCCTCCTCTGTTCACTGTCTCTCCCTCAACTTTCTCTCCCTCTATTCCCAATTGTTCATTTTCTCACAGGTGTTTGTGTATTGGTGCGCATAGTAGTGTGTGAGTTCGTTCTTTGTGTTGGTATAAAACAAAAGATGGATAAGTGTTGTGAGCTCTGTGTGTGTTGTTGTGTATGGAAAAAATGGAGAAACTTTTCTATGTAGTATGGTATGGGAATTCTCCTCTGGAGAAGATAAAATTGTTGTGTGTTTCATTGTGAGAGTATATGTGTATCCATGGAATTGTGAATGATGGTGTTGTGTAAGTGTCTTTTCCAGTGAGGTGGGTATTGTGTGTTGTCTATATGGCGTGTCCTCTGTGTGTATGTATATGCTGTTAAGTGTATTGTGAATGGGGTGAGGTATGTGGGTAGAAGGGGGTAGGGGTCGGGAGTAGGAGCTGTGAGGTGGCAAAATTAATTAGGATGCGTGGTCAATTTGTTAAGGGTTTGTTAGGATAAGATGGTTATGAATTTGTTTATTTGGATTTTAGTGGGGGAATTATCACATGATTGAGGGTGCATGGTAAGATGGGGTAAATAAGTAAAAATACACTCTCGGAAGGGATAAAATTATGTGTCTACACCTTCGAGATCCTCTTTGACACTGTTAAGTGTTGATAATGTTGAATATGAAATGCCAATAAATAATATAATGCGAATAACAAATATTGACATGCCTATGCCTTAATTTCATTAGTCGGTATTAGTTTTTGATGTGGAGCTTTGGTGTGGATTTGTAGCAGGTTTGATTTGCTGCTTTTTTTTTTATCATAGGAGCATAAATAATGAATAACAAATATAAGTATTGATGTATATTTTACTATTTATTTTAAACTCATAAAAGTAAAATAAATAAGAAAAATATGTGTCTAATAAACTTCTTTATATAATTATCATGATCTTATCGTTGGTTTATCTGGAGATATTGTAGCGAATAATATCAAATTGAATTTATATATGAAGATTTAAGGTGCAATATTTACATCAAGATTGAAAAAGAACTCAACGCCTCGTGTTATTGAGTAGGAATATATAAATGAATCCCAACAACAACGAGGAAACTATCTGAGACGATCTGCATTTTGATACTTCAAATTTCTTGATCCCCTTCATTTTCTATATTTACTTTTTTATTTTTTTTGTGTGTTTTATTTTAAAGGTTTTAACTACGAAAATAAATAATAGTTGTTATAGATAGGCATTAGTTTCTCATGTGGAAGTTGAGAAATATATATAGTACTTGCATGTATGTTTTCCATTATCTAATAATTTTAAGGAATTTAATTAACACGAATCCATGGATTGTTGATTATGATATTAATTTTTTTTATGGAAAAATCATTGGCTAATCACAGTGAAGTTAAAAGATTTTCTTGTATAAAATTGAAGTGATTTTATGAAATTGAACTCATTGGCGAGAGATACACACGCGGTGCATATATTCTAAACTAGTTAGTTTAAAATAACGTGAAGGTACAATAAATAACAATAATTAAAAATTTAAAATATTTAATAGATATAAAGAAAATTTAATTGATTAATTGACTCTCCGAATTTTATCAATGCCAGATAAATTGGAGCAGAGGAATTTCACATGTTATTTAAAAATTATGTAAAAAATTATTATAAATCATAATAATTAGCAACTCAAACATCAAAAACTATATAAAAATTGATTGACTCTCTGGATTCCATTTGTGACACATGAATTGGAATAGAGAAAGTATTAAAATAGATTAAGGAGGAAAATGAACTTGTTGGATCTCGTATGTGTAAATGGAGTTCATTTTGCTGTGTTTACGAATGAAAATTGGTCTTTTATGTGCAGAAATGAATATCAATGTATAAGAAAATATAGGAAGGAGTATGTGTGTGATGTTTGTTAAAGAATTTGAATCAGATATAGGATTAGGAGGAAATGAGACTTATTACGGTATTAGGATTGATTAAAATGGAAAATGAACTTGTTAGATCTCGTATGTGTAAATGAAGATCGATTTGTTATGTGTAAGAATGAAGATTGGTCTTTTATGCGTAGAAATGTGTATCGATGTTTTAGAAAATATAGGAAGGAGTATATGTGTGATGTTTGTTAAAGAACTTGAAAAGGATATAGGATTAGGAGGAAATGAGATTTGTTGGGTTATTAGGATTGATTATAAAGGAAAATGAACTTGTTGGATGTAACACCACGAAATCTAATCCCGAGATGTCACACGGTGCTCAAGACTATGGGTAACCTTAAGCTAACCCTGTCTGCCTACTACTGAGTTTGAATGCCATAATAAAGGAAATATAGACATAAGAGTCATGCTAAATGTGGAAAACTGAATGAAATATCTAAGAATAATCTGAATATAATATCTGAAAATCAATACTGAATAATCTGACTATAAAGTAGTAGTCCGACAAGCCCTACTACTAATATCTAGAGAGTCACTGGGACAAACCCCCAACTAACTCAAACTGTCTGAAAAGAGTACTAAATCATATAAACTAAGAGGTTACAAAATCTGAATGAATAATTCCCCAAACTATGAGGACTCAACAACTGTCGGACGTAGATAGAGATGGTCGAACTACTCTCGTTGCTGATTCTGAGCACCTAAACCTACATTATGAGATAATGTAGCACATAGACGTATATGTGGATTAGTACTTTAAGGATGTACTGAGTATATGAGGGTGAAATGCATAAGTAAAACATCATCTCATCATCATAGTTTGTAAAATAATGTATGCTAATGTAAATGACTCACATAAGCTGGAATGTCTGAAAACTGAAATCTGTAATAATAAGAAGCAAATCATACTTTATAAATCTAGTGAGTCATAACTTTTAGTTCTGAAAGTTGTGCTAGTATTCTGTCTGTATATCATACTATCTAAGTGTAAAAGAGCTCACTCTGAATCTAAAATTTGAAAGCTAAATCTGAAGCTAATATGTTTCTGTAAAGCATAATATAAATAAAACTGTAAGCTTTTAGATTTAGTTTTCTAAAATATTTTCTGTTATACTGTAAGCTTAAAACTTTAGGGAATTCTTTTAAAAGTTGTTCTGCAAAACTTTTCTATTAGAGAGGTTCTTCCAATCGACATAAACCATGTGAGCTACATGGGAGTCCAACATCTCGTCCTCTTAATAAAGAAACCTCGCATTGGGGAGAGGTGCCATACTCTTGCCAGGGAGTATAACCTAGGCTAATTGATCACATCTGTAAGTGTAATCCATATTGGAAGGAGAATAATTTGAATCTATACCTACATTGGATTTGCAGTTCTAGGAAAGATTGGGCACGCTAAATCCACACTTCCCGCTCGGTGCTAAATACTACTCCGGTTAATTTTCTATGCTCAAATTGTTGGAAATCCACTTTAAAACTTCCATAATGGTTTATTACAAAAACCAATTGTATATTTCTCAGAATTTAGTCTATAAGTAAATCTCATCTGATTTTTGTAATCTGTAATAAATCTGTAAAGTGGAGATCAAATCTTATCCGAGGATCAAAAGATCAAAACTTTATTGAAAATATGAAAATAATCTGCTCATAAGATGCTTGAAGCATCATCTTTCTTGAAACAACAACATATAATCTTGGGATTTATAACCCATACATCAAGTTCATATAAGAATATCATAATAATTATGCTTGATTTTCTAATTAAAAGTTTGGTTTGGCGCTTAAGGACGGAAGAAGATCCTTGTTCATAAACCCCACATACCTTGGTAGATGATAATATAAAGAATCTTGAATTATTAATTCATAATTGAGTTCTTGGAGCTGAGTTCTTGATTTTCTTGTCATGGGAATCCTCAATTTATTGGAGCTCTAGGGTTTTTCTTCGAGAGATAATGGATGAAAATAAGCCTAAAATGCTTTGAATATGTTTAATCTTGTGTTTTGGACAGATTGGGGCTTGGGAATTGACAAAAATACCCCCTTTAAACTTCTAAACAGAACTGAAAAAATGACATTTTCTGAACTGGCAGGCCACAATGATACGCCACTATCACGGTGGCTTACTGGAAAAAGGAAATTGGGAACTGGAAGTTCTCTGCGATGTGGAGCTATCGTGGTGCCCCTTTGGAATGCCATTTTGGTCATTATCGTGATGTGGTGAAATTGCTTAGACTTACTAGAATTTGACAATTGGGAAATTGAACCTCTCAGTGATGCAGGACTATCACGGAGGGCCACTGGATTTTTACCATTGGGAATTTACCCTCCTCCATGACGCGGTGGATGCCCAGGTGGCACACTGCTTTACTAAAAACGCCCTAACTTCTTAATCGAGTGTCGGATTTGGGCGAATTTGGTATCGATGGAAAGCTTATTCAATTTCCAACACAATGGAAATTTTAAATCTGGAAAATTCTGCATGTATTAAATATGACTCATTTTTAAAGCTAACCTTTGACATTCTAGGGATGAAATTAAGCTAGGAAAAAGTGTGGGATATTACAATATCTCCCCTTGGTAACATTCATCATCAAATATGGCTAGTTAAGTTGAGAATGCTGAGGAATATGAGGCTATAAGCTATGATACACAACTGAAATGAACTGTATGACTGGATCTCAATATAATGAGCTACTAAACTAATCTGTGAGTGCATGAGTTTGCATGAAAAATACAATATAGCTGAATCTGATACTAGAAAAAAGATGAATGAAGGAAGACTATTACCTTTGTCAGAATATGGGTTCGTGGAGAAGAGATGAGGAGGCTTGATACGTATGTCTGCTTCTGCTTTCCAAGTAGCACCCACAACGGACTGATTTTGCCACAGAACTTTGACCAAGGGAACTTATTTGTTCCTTAGTCTACAGATCTGATGATCAAGAATCTCTATTGGAACTTTTTCATAAGAAAGGCTATTCTAAATGTTTGTAATTTCTAGAGGAACTATAACAGCTAAATCGTCCATGCATTTCTTTAACAAGGATACATGGAACACTAGATGAACGAAGGATAAATCTGCGAGTAGCTCGAGTTCATACACTACCTTTCCAACATGACTCAAAATATGGAAGAGGCCTAAAAATCGAGGACTAAGCTTCCCCTTTTTGACAAATCCCTTCATCCCATTCATGGGTGAAACTTTCAAATAAATAAGATCATCAACCTCATACTCAAGATCTCTTTTTCTTACGTCTGCATAAGATTTTTGACGACTTTGGGCTGCTTTCCTTTCAATCTCTCTAGAATCAATGGAACTTTCTCCGTGGCTTCAAACACCATACTTTTTCCAAAAAAAATAGTTTCACCCACTTCAAACAAACCAACTGGCGATCTACATCTTCACCCATAAAGAGCCTCAAATGGAGCCATCTGAATACTATCATGATAACTATTATTATAGAGAACTCAATCAATGATAAATTCTCATCCTAACTACCTTTGAAACCAAGAACACATGCCCTCAACATATCCTCTAGGGTATGAATGGTCCTTTTTTCTTGACCATGCAACACAATTCTAAGATGTCTGCATAATCATCCTCACTACAAGAGTAGACAAGAATATCATCCATTAAGATTAAGACAAATATGTCCAGATACTGTTTGAACACTCCGTTCATCAAATCCATAAAGTTTGTTGGGGAATTTGTTAGCCCGAAGAACATGACTAGAAACTCAAAATTACCATAACGGGTTCTGAAAGCTATTTTTGGGATATCACATTCCCTTAGTTTAAGATGATGATAGCCAGATCTAAGGTCTATTTTTGAGAAATAACTTGCACCTTGGAGTTGATAAAATAAGTCATCAATTCTAGGAAGAGGATATTTGTTCTTTGCTATAAATTTAGTCAATTGATGATAGTCAATGCTATTCACAAACATCCATCTTTCTTTCGCACGAATATGATAGGAGCACCCTAAAGAGAAACACTAGGCCTTATGAAACGTTTATCTAAAAGATCTTTGAGTTACTCTTTCAAATCTTTAATCTTGGTGGGAGCCATATGATATATAGGTATTGAGATGGGCTGAGTATCTCGAAGAAGGTCAATCCCAAATTCTATTTTCTTATCGAGAGGTACCCTTGATAAATCTTCGAGAAAAATATCAGGAAACTCATTAACTACACTGACTGACTAAACTGTTGGAGTCTCAGATGTAGTGTCCTTTACTCGAACCAGGTGATAGATACACCATTTGGAAATCAACTTTTTGACCTTAATAAAAGATATAAAATGACTCTTGAGAGACACCGAATCACCAACATTCTAGGGACGAAATTAAACTAGGAAAAAGTATGGGGTATTACATTAGATCTCGTACGTGTAAATGAAGATTGTTTTGTTATATGAAAGAATAAAGATTGGTTTTTTATGTATAGAAATGAATATCAATGTCTCTAGTGTAAAAAATGAAAGAAGATTGATATCTAATGTGTTTAAAAAAGGGATGAAGATTGATATCTTCTTTGTTAATGAAATGGACGAATATTGATATCTTATGTGTAAAATAAATAAATGAAGATTGATATCTTCGTGTGAAAAAACTAGATGAAGTTTGGTTCTTCTACGTAAAAAACATGAATAGTTGTTCTTCGTAGACTTCCGGATCGCCACAGCAGCCATACCCTCTATCATATTATAAAAGGCAGGACATTTCTTAGCTACTGGAATAGGTAAGATACCGTTACTTATACACTCCTTGGGGCATTCATAAAATTTGTATCTCTATCAACATAACAATTAAAATGCATCAGTAGTTTCTAAAATTGTCTTAAATTGTATAAATTTTGGATGGCTATGAGAAAAATGATGTTTTAGACTTTTATAGACTTTTTAAAATTGATGTCTTTTCTTACCAAAATCTTCATTTCTGCACTGTCGTTCATTTTTATAGATAACATTTATTTCTATACAGAAGCGATCTTTATTTTTACTCATAAGATATATTCATTTTTACAAGAAAGATATCTTCATTTTATGCAAAAGAAATCTTCATTTCTACGCATAATAACTATTCATGTTTATTACACAGAAGATATCTAACTTCATTCAATATTTTCACATGGTAGATATCAATCTTCATTTATTTATTTAACACGTAAGATATCAATATTCATCCATTTCATTAACAAAGAAGATATCAATCTTCATCCATTTCATTAACAAAGAAGATATCAATCTTCTTCCTTTTTTTTAAACACATTAGATATCAATTTTCTTTCATTTTTTACACTAAAGACATCGATATTCATTTCTATGCATAAAACAATCTTCATTCTTACTCAGCTGGAAAACAGTGACCTTCACCTGTAGGAAAACTACCAAAAAACGACCAACGATGGAAGGTAAGCGAACACAACTGTAAAGCATCAAGGTAAGAATTCTAGATATAGCTATTGGTAAGTTCCTTGAAACTTGATCGCTTCAATACTCTGCATCACCCCCCTTTACCCTAGATCGCTTCAATACTCTGCATCACCCCCCTTTACCCTAGTTTAGTTTAAGTTTTTATGAATGATTATGTTTATATATTTTTTTGTATTGTTCATTGATGAAGAAGCTTTCTTAGTAGGATTTTGTTAGAAGAAAGCTTCTTCTATTTTTTCTTTTTTGTTAAAGATAAATGTAATGCAATGAACAAGTTGAATATAAGTATTTCAGTTTTAAAATTATGTTTTCCCTCTTTTTTGTGATTGTTTCTTTTTTCTATTGGTTATTCTTCTATACAGTCAACTTAAATTTAGAATGACAATTAAATTCAGGAAGAGTTCAAAAATTGTATATAGTCTATCATCAATCTTATACTCCACCATTTCACAATAGAACATAGTAGTCAATTATAGACTATGTGAATCGATGGGGCATCAGTATCTTATAGTTTGAAAGAAAAATAGTTAAATTAAAAATGATTTAAACAGATTATAATATTTTTTGGGGTTGCTGGAACAAAATAATTAAATTAAAATAGATTTAAATAGATAATCACATGTTTTTGGGCTGGTGAAAGAAAATGATTAAATTAAAAATGATTTAAATTGATAATAACATGTTTTAAGGCTGGTTGAACTAATTAATTAAATTAAAAATAATTTAAATAGATATTCTTGAACAGTTTGTGACACTTAATAGACTACCGTCAATGTTGACCCATGTCGAATTCATGTAAAAAATATATTTGTGGTTTGAGGGTCCATCAATTTACTTGGTCTATCGTAGACTTACATAGTAAGAAGTGCATTGATTGATCTCCTGATTATGCGTAGACCGCTGCTATAAACCAACACTTGGATGATTTTTTAAAAATGAATAAATAAATCAAAAGCAAATGTAGTGTGGGTTTCTACACATATGAAGGAGTGTAAACAAGTCACATAATCATATTAGAGCTTATACAAATTAGGGATAGTGAATTAAGGAGTGTGTGGATGGGTAGTGATCGAAAAAAGAATATGCTAAGAGTAATGCTTGTCAAAGCACATGTATATTTTGAGGACGGTGATTGTATTTGATGACTACACATTCCACATACTCCTTCAATCACCACCCCCAAATCAAAAGAGTATGTGGAAGAGATAGTGGTTGAACAATCATCATCCTCAAAACATACTTGTGCTTTGACAACCATTACTCTTAGGATATTGTTTGTTCGACCACTACTGTAACACCCTGAATCTAATACCCGAAATGCTACACGATTCTCATGACCCCAAAAGAATAAAAGCTAAACCACGACTGATATCTGTACCTGAGCACTTCATAATATACCGTATAAATGCAGAATAAAAGGCTGAAAGGCCATAAGGTTCAAATATCTGATAAAACATAAAATCCGATAATTTGATATATCAATACTATAACAACTGAAATAACTATCTGAACATGCTGTAGTCTGGAAGCCTCTAAAATTGACTGAATAAGGAGTTGATGGGATATGTCCCCAACTAACTCTGAACTACTAAAATAATAAAGTAATGAAATAATTATTCTATCCTAAAATGATGAGGACTCACTTTTAGTTTGTCTGCTGAACGTCTGATCTACTAAGGGTGCTCTAGATCTCGTGCTTCTAAACCTATGGTATAAGACACCATAGCACAAATACATCAGTACGATTGAATGTACTAGTATGCAAGTGAGGTAGGCTGAATGCAAAGGGTTCATATGCATGAACAATACTAACAGACTGTACAACATGAACGTGATAATACATGCATGAATAAGTAACTTAAACTGAATTTGTGATAATACCGACTACTGAGTTTGAATACTAATAACATAAGTTACTGCTAATTGATATAACTGATACTGAGTGACTGTATCTGACAGTCTAGTTTCTGATGGAACTAGCTGAGTTTCGTACTGTACTGAGTGACTATATCTGATAATCCTGGGTTCTATAGAACTATCTGAGTTTTATTACTGAGACTGAGACTGTAACAGAGGGAAGTAGTAATCTAACTGAAGTGCCACAAATAAAACATTATAGCTGAGTAGGGGTCCAATCTGTAACCCCAATTAGAAAGGTGTCAATACTGCGCCACTGGTAAGGACAAGCTGTGAGTGACCCTCATCTGATAGTGTCCCTAAAAGAGAATGGTCGGACCCTTATCTGACAGTGTTAATCCACATCATCAACCCTTATCTGTCAGTGTTGATGTATCAACCTATGTTGTCTACATAGTACTTGAATACAAAGATTGCTTCAAAGAATCACACCCTCTTCTGACTGTGTATATTCCCATCCTTGGGTTCACTTGATGCTGAATCCTACTCCCATCTGAATAGACACTGATCTGATTATACTGGAATTAACTGGACTGAGTTCACTAAGTTCTGTGGACTAATAAAATATTACTAATATCTATTAACATGACTCAGATTACTGAGATTACTGAGTAAAGCTGGTCTATTACTGGATTTACTGAGTTTTCCTGAGTTGTGAGACTTACTGAATTTACTGATTCATGGCTTAACTAAGAGTATCGTAAAAACTGACACTGGATCTAGGCACACAACTAAATTATCAGGTACAAGTACCTCCAGGAATCGATAACATGAAACTAAAAAGGCATGACACTTCTTGAACACATAACCATAGTTAAATAATTATAATTCAATCATTGGGGATTTTCATGAAGTACTTGTATTTCATAATCTTACACATGAATGGGAACACATATAATATATCATAATTTCACAATTCTAGTCTCATGAGCATTCCATAAAACAAATACAAGGCATGGATTTAGAATAGGAGTCATTTTGAACATGTAGTTATAGCCCAAGTTCATCATGTAGATCATTAAGGATTCATAAAAACACAATTCTACTCACTTAGTCATTTTATCAAACACAAGGGGAGCATGCTTTGGTCATACTATTTTTAATGAGTCTAATTATCATGGTTACATAAATCAACTTGCAATGTGAAGGGTTTATCATGAACATTATATAAATCATAACATACTAGGACCAATTCTTGAAATTGATAGTCTATAACATGAATCAAACCCAACAACAACATGGACATGAATTTCAATTCAATTAAATCATGAATATTCATAAGCACACAATCTTTTGAATTGAAAAGGGTTTCTTGAGCTTCAGGGATGAAAGGAATCCATGAATCAACACTAAACATACCTTATAACATAAATCCTTAAAGTTTCTTGGAAAATTCTTGAGCCTTTTACATGAATATATGAAACTAGGATTTCTTGCTTTTGAGAGAAAATAACAAACTTTGGGGAAACTTGGGTGTATAATGAGATTTTTAGGTCATTTAGGGATTAATTTCATATTGGGGCTGACCTGGTTTGAGGGAAAATGACCTATTTGCCCTTAAATATGCGGACATTTATTGATAGAAAAATTGGACATCGACGTATTAAGCGACGTGGCACATCAATGGCCCCGATGCAATACCTGACGTATCACGCCATGATGTGCCAAGCCTCAGTACTTTTGGCTCTGGCAATATACAATAGTGTTAACCAACGCGATTGGCGACAAGGAGCGCCAAGATTGAATTTGTCCACTATTTTGGGACTCTGAACGTACTCTAAGTGAGTTCCGAAAAAGTCTGAAACTTGTCTGGGAACACTTATTGACCTTACCTGATCTTGAATTAATAAAAATATAGGTCATTAAAGGAAATTAAGGTCGTGAAATAAGGTAGCGAACTTTCGAAGGCTAAAATAAACTAAGTCCAGAAACATAGCTAGAATTTTCTAAGTATGGGACCCCTTGACAAGCTTACAGGACTGAATTAAGCTTAGGATTTTGTGGGGTCTTACAATATATCCCCTTTGAGAGCATTCGTCATCGAATGAGATTGACTGATATGGGAGAAAAGGTACAGTCACGTACATATTGAACATGAACAACTGATACATAAGTACATGACTGACATTACTGATTTACTGAGATTTATTCTGAGCATGCATATCTGATACATAATTTCATGACTGAACTAATTCATTAATACATGATTAGGATTTTTGATAACTGAATTTCTCACAAAGAAAATGCATATCTAATGCATGAATACGTGACTAACCTGATACATGAATGCATGACTAAATATGCAATGGTAATCTAATACTGAGTTCGTAACTGAAATCTGAACATGAAAATGAATGCCAAGTTTGAAACTGAAATCTTAACATGAAACCGAATAAGCTTATGGAAAGCTATTACCTTGGGCTAACTTTGAGTTTGCAGAGAAGAGGCAAGGGTACTTGTCCCACATATCTGCTTCTTCTTCCTAAGTAGCTCCCTCAGCGGACTTATTCCGTCAAAGAATTTTGACTAGAGGAACTTCTTTATTCCTCAGTCTACGAGTCTAGTAGTCAAGAATTTTGACAAGAATCTCTTCATAAGAGAGTTTTTTCTGAACATCTATACCCTCTATAGGGACTACAACTGCTGGGTCACCTATGCACTTTATTAGCAAGGAGACATGGAACACTGGATGAACTGCGGCTAAATCTAAAGGTAATTCAAGCTCATAAGCTACCTTTCCGAAATGACTGAGAATCTTGAAGGGACCAACATATCAGGGATTAAGCTTTCCTTGCTGAATATCTTCACTCCCTTCATGGGAGAGATCTTTAGATAAACATACTCACTAATCTCAAACTCAAGATCCTTTGTGCTTATATCTGCATTAGACTTCTGTCGACTCTGAGCAGCCCAAAGTCTTCCTATGATCAACTGGACTTTTTCTAAGGCATCGAATAGTCAATCCCTATAACTGAGGCCTCACTAACTTCGAACTAACCGACTGGAGATCTGCATCTCCTACCATAGACAGCGTCAAATGTAGCCATCTGAATACTGGAATGATAGCTCTTGTTGTATGTAAACTCAATCAAAGGTAAGTGATCATCCCAACTACCCATGAAATCAATGCCAGATAAATTGGAGCAGAGGAATTTCACATGATATTTAAAAATTATGTAAAAATTATTATAAATCATAATAATTAACAACTCAAATATCAAAAACTATATAAAAATTGATTGACTCTCTGGATTCCATTTTTGACACAAAAATTGGAATAGAGAAAATATTATATATTACTACGTATAAAAATCTTATAAATCTCAATAACCATTAATAATTTAATTAAAATATTTAATAATCATACAAAAATAATTGAATTTCTAAATTTCACTAGTGTCCTATAGTGTCCCATAAATTAAAATAAAAAATATGACATATATTGAGTTCGTACTAGCACATGCTCGTCGTATCTAGTCTTCCAACAAACTAGAAGAAGGCAAAAGATGTGTAGAAGGTATGTTATTTTTGTATTTACGCCATCCTTCCTATTTATGAAAAGTATTTTACAATTATCTCATGTTTGGTTTGCTTAAATATTTTTTAAAATATTTTCTAGATCAACTTATTTTTCTCAAATTTATGAAAAATGATTTCCCTTTAAAGACTAAGAAAAACATTTTTCAAACTCTCTTTCAATCTCACTATCAAGTTGAAATCTTCATACAACTCTCAAAATCATTCAACCCTACCCCTACCGCCAATCCTCTACCAACCCCACCCCTATCACCCCCATCCAAAAAAATATTTAATTTCTTAAAAACTATTTCAAATTTTTTTCGTACCCCATTCCCTCCCTACCCTGACCCCTCCCCTCTACCAGCCCCTTTCGAAAAAGTATTTAATTTTTTAAAATTAAATTCAAACTTTTCTTACCCACACCCTAGCAGCCCCTTCCCCGTATTTTTTTTAATTTACTTTTCAAAATAAAAAATTCAAAATTATTTTTTTAAAATTTATTTCAAAAAAAAATATTCAAAACTTTTTTTTTTTTCCCCCCCCCCCCCCCCCAAGAAAAATATTTAATTTTTTAATTTAATTTTTAGAAAATATTTCAAAACTTTTTTCTTACCTCACACTTTTTATCCTATTTGTTCTCATTATTTTTTATCAAATATATACAATACTTCTAGAAAATATTTTTCTACTTGTATGATGAACACAAGAATATAAATAAGAAACAATTGATTTTTCTAGAAAATGTTTTCCTCCTCCATATGGAACACGCCCTAAAACAAATTTTTTTTGGGGTCAAAAATTATTTTTCTAAAAAATATATTCTATTCTTTAGCTAAACACCAAAATATATTTTTTGTAAATAGTTTTTCCATCAGCAACCAAACACTAGAAAATATTTCCAAAATTTTTTTTCACTCACCAACCAAACATAAGAAAATAAGTTAGAAACCAACTTGTTTCCATGAAAACATTTTCCATGAAAAATATTTTTCTTCATACCAAACATACCCATAATCAAACTCTATTTCAGTTTTTATATTTGTTGGTTTTTTTTTGGTTTAAAATAAATTTGTCAATTCTGGCTCCTAGTTTAACTAGATAAATGGGTCTGTCTCTCTAGAGTCAACTTGTTTTCTAAATATTTTTCTAAAAGAGAATATTTTTCCATTTTGTCTTCCTTTTTTAATTTGGTGAAACATAAAAACCTTAAATCAATAAGATACAATACCCTTATTGCATGTAAATATGAAAACCCGAAAGTACTCTTTCAGCATGCATGTCAACCACGTGGCAGCTTCAGCTGCTCTACTTACCAGCCGCTTTACCGTCACTCACTATATAAGAGAAGTGAAAAACCCTCACGACTTTTGCATCAGAAAAATCCCCCTTTCGATTGTCGAAACGCTACCGGAACCTTTGTAAATCATTGTTTTTTGCGTCGGCGGAGAAAGAAATGGCAAGAATTTGCGATGAAGACGGTCTGTTTGAGCTGACGATGGAGGATTTGAAAAAAATGGCTAAGGGAGATGATAGTCCTTTTCATCAGATGCATGATACGCTGCCGAACAAACCTCTGGTACTTTTTTTTTGCTTTTTGTTTTGGCTTTTTGATATAAGATGAGGTTTTGTATATCAGAAATTTAGGAATTTGTATATGTGTGATGTTTGTTAAGGAATTTGAATCGGATATAGGAATTGGAGGAAATGAGATTTATTGTGGTATTTGGATTGATTAAAAAGGAAAATGAACCGTTTAGATCTCTTATGTGTAAATGAAGATCATTTTGCTATGTGTGAGAATGAAGATTGGTCTTTTATGAGTAGAAATGAATATCGATGTATTAGAAAATATAGGAAGGAGTATATGTGTAATGTTTGACGGAATTTGAATCGGATATAGGATCATGAGGAAATGAGATATGTTATGGTATTAGGATTGATTAAAGAGGAAAATGAACTTGTTAGATCCTGTATGCGTAAATGGAGAACGTTTTGCTGTGTATAAAAATGAAGAATGGTATTTTATGTGAAAAAATGAATATCGATGTATTAGAAAATATAGGAAGGAGTTATGTGTGATGTTCGTTAAAGAATTTGAATTGGATATAGGATTATGAGGAAATGAGATTTGTTGCGATATTAGGATTGATCAAAGAGGAAAATGAACTTGTTGGATCCCGTATGCATAAATGGTGATCGTTTTGCTGTGTGTAAGAATAAAAATTGGTCTTTTATGCGTAGAAATGAATATGGATATAGGATTAGGAGGAAATGAGATTTGTTGCGGTATTTGGATTGATTAAAATGGAAAATGAATTGTTAGATCTCGTATATGTAAATGAAGATCAATTTTTCATGTGTAAAAATGAAGATTGATCTTTTATGCGTAGAAATAAATATCGATGTATTAGAAAATATAGGAAGGAGTATATGTGTGATGTTTGTTAAAAATTTTGAATCAGATATTTGATTAGTTCTGAAAGCCGTGCTAGTATTCTATCTGTAAATCATATTTTCTAAGTGCAAAAGAGCTCACTCTTAATCTCAAATTGGAAGCTAATATCTTTCTGTAAAGCATAATCTAAAAAAAACTGTGAGCCTTTACACTTAGTTTTCTAAAAGCTATTCTATTATGTTGTAAGCTTAAAACTTTAGGGAATTCTTTTGAAAGTTGTTTCACAAAATTTTCTAGTAGAGAGGTTCTTCTAACTAACATAAATCATGCGAGCTACATGGAGTCCAACGTCTGGTCCTTCTAAGAAAGAAACCTCATGTTGGGGAAAGGTGTCATACTCTTGCCAACGAGTATAACCTAAGCTAATTGATCCCATCTATGATTGTAACCCATATTGGAATAAAAATAATCTGAATCTGTACCTACATTGGCTACGTAGTTCTATGGAAGATAGGGCACGCTAATCCCACACTTCCCGTTCGGTGCTAAATACTACTCCATTTAATTTGCTACACTCAAACTTTTGGAAATCCACTTTAAAACTTCCATAATGGTTTATTATGAAAACTAACTGTATATTTCTTAGAATTCAATCTGTAAGTAAAGCTCATATAATTTCTATAATCTGTAATAAAAATGTAAAGTGGATTTTAAATCTTATCTGAGGATCAAAAGATCAAAACTTTATTGAAAATATGAAAATAATCTACTCATAAGATGATTAAAGCATCATCTTTCTTGAAACATCAACTTACAATTTTCGGCTTTATAACCCATGCATCAAGTTCATGTAAAAGCATCATAATAATCATGCTTGACAATGTAAACTATGATAATTCATCTTAAAATCTTGAAATTTCTGCAATAGGCATGAATATATGAAAATAAACATGCAATTCAACTTCTAAAACACTTAAAATCTCAAAACCTTGCAATTAGCAATAATGGGTATAAACCCCAATTCAAAATTCATGTATAAGCATTCGAAATCATGTGAATTTTTAGTTAAAAGCTTGGTTTTGGGCACAAAGATGGAAGAAGATCCTTGTTCATAAACCCCATATACCTTGGTAGATGATTAGATGAAGAATATTGAATTATTGATTCCTAATTGAGTTCTTGGAGCTGAGTTATTAATTATCTTGTCTGAGAATCCTTAATTTAGAGCTTTCTCGAAGAAACTATGGAGGATTTTGATTTCTTGGAGAATAACCTTTGGAGCTCTAGGGTTTTGCTTTGAGAGAGAATGGATGAAAATAAGCCTAAAGTGCTTTAAATATGTTTAATCTTGTGTTTTGGACAGATTAGGGCTTGGGAATTGACCAAAATACCCGCTTTTAAACTTTTAAACGGAATTAGAAAAACAATATTTTTGAATTGGCAGGCCACCGCGATGCGCCACTATCATGGTGGCTCACTGGAAATTGGACAATTGGGAACTGAAAGTTCTTCACGATGTGGATCTATCCCGGTGCCCTTTTGGAGTGCCATGTTGTCCATTGTCGCGATGTGGTGAAATCACGTAGGCTTACTAAAATTGGACAATTGGGAAATTTGACCTCTCCGCATTATAGGGCTATCGCAGAGGGCCACTGGATTTTGACGATAGGAAATTTACCCTTCTCCGCGATGCGGTGGGTGCCCAGGTGGCACACTGCTTTACTTAAAATGTCCTGAGTTCTTTACCAAGTGTTGGATTTGGGAGAATTTGGTATCGATGGATAAATTATTCAATTTCCAACACAATGGAAAGTCTAAATCTGGAAAATTATACATGGAATAAATATCATTTATCTTTTAAGCTAACCTTTGACATTCTAGGGATGAAATTAAGCTAGGAAAAAGTGCGGGGTATTACAATATCTCTCCCTTGGGAACATTCATCCTCGAATGTGGCTAGTTAAGATGAGAATGCTGAGAAATCTGAGGCTATAAGCTATCATGCACAACTGAAATGAACTGTATGACTGGATCTTAACATAATGAGCAACTGAACTGATGTGTGAGTGCATGAGTTTGCATGAAAACTGCAATATAGCTAAATTTGATACAGGAAAAGAGCTGAATGAAGGAATACTATTACCTTCGACAGAATCTGGGTTCGTGGAGAAGAGATGAGGATACTTGGTACGCATGTCTGCTTCTGCTTCCCAATTAGCGCCCTCAACAGACTGATTTCGCCATAGAACTTTAACCAAGGGAACTTCTGTGTTCCTTAGTATACAGATCTGATGATCAAGAATCTCTACTGGGACTTCTTCATAAGAAAGGCTATTCTGAATATCTGTACTTTCTAGAGGAACTATAACAGCTAAATCTTCTATGCATTTCTTTAAGAAGGACACATAGAACACTAGATGAATGGAGAAACAATCTATGGGTAGCTCGAGTTCATACGCTACCTTCCCAACATGACTCAAATTACGGAAGGGGCCTACAAATCAGGGACTAAGCTGCCCCTTTTTACCAAATCTCTTCACTCCCTTATGTGGTGAAAATTTCAAATACACAAGATCATAAACCTCAAACTCAAGATCTCTTTTTCTTACGTTCGCATAAGATTTCTGACGACTTTAGGCTGATTTCCTTTCAATCTCTCTCAAATCAACTGAACTTTCTCCATGGATTCAATCACCATGTTTGGCCGAATCAAAGCAGCTTCACCCACTTCGAACCAACCAACTGGCGATCTACATCTTTTCCCATAAAGAGCCTCAAATTAAGCCATCTGAATACTAGCATGATAACTATTATTATAAGCAAACTCAATCAACGACAAATGCTCATCCCAGCTACCTTTGAAATCAAGAACACATGCCCTCAACATATCCTCTAGGGTTTAAATGGTCTTTTCTTCTTGACCATCTGTCTACAAATAAAAAGCTGAACTGAGATGAATTTGGGTACCAAGATTCTTCTGAAAGGCTCTCCAAAACTGAGAGGTAATCTGAGTATCCCTATCAGAGATAATGTACAAGGGAACTCCATGCAATCTAACCATCTATCGAATATACAACTTAGCATAATCTTCAATTATATAGAATGTATAAACTGGCAAGAAATACGCTGACTTAGTCAATCTGTCCACTATAACCCAAATCAAATCATACTGATGACATGAATGGGGTAATCCATTCACAAAGTCTATTTTTACCTCTCCCCACTTCCAAGTAGGGATATCAAACTCTTGCAGCACACCAATAGGTCTTTGGTGCTCTACCTTAATCTGTTAACAAGTTGTACACTTTGCTACAAAATCTGCTATATCTTTCTTCATACCACTCCACCAATAGATTTTTCGTAAACCGCGGTACATCTTTGTGGCTCCTGGATGAATAAAGTAATCCGCACCATGCGCTTCCACCATAATCTGCTGCCTCAAATCATCAACACATGGCACACATAATCTACTCTGGTATCTCAACATACCATCTACCCCTTAGGAGAAAACCTCTATCTTTTGGTATTTAACTGACTCCTTTAGTTTGACCAAAACTAGAATCCTTGTTTTGCTTCTCCTTCACTTATGGAACTAGGAAAGATTTGGAACTACTCTAAACCCTAACATTCCCTTCAGCTGAATCAACTAATCTCACACCCAATCTAGATAACCGGTGCACTTCCTGAACGTACTCTTTCTTATCATTGTCCACATTAGCAACACTACCCATAGATCATAACGAGTGCTGAAAGTTGTCTTTGGGATATCATATTCCCTTACTTCAAGCTGATGATACCCAGATCTAAGGTCTATTTTTGAGAAATAACTTGCACCTTGGAGTTGATCAAATAAGTCATCAATTTTAGGAAGAGGATATTTGTTCTTGACTATAACTTTATTCAACAGACGATAGTCGATGCACATTCATAAAGAGCCATTTTTCTTTCGCGCGAAGATGGGAGTGCCCCATGGAGAAACACTAGGT
>NC_061113.1:237300932-237329859 GCF_002878395.1 Capsicum annuum
GTTTTTTACATAGAAGATATCGAACTTCATCCAGATTTTTTCACATGAAAGATATCAATCTTCATTTATTTATTTAATACATAAGATTTCAATCTTCATCCATTTTTATTAACAAACAAGATATCAATCTTCTTCCTTTATTTAAACAAATTAGATATCAATTTTATTTCATTCTTTTACTCTAAAGACATCGATATTCATTTATACGCATAAAGCACCAATCTTCATTCTTACTCAGATGGCTGGAAGACAGTGACTTTCACCAGAAGGAAAACTACCAAAAAATGACCAATGACGGAAGGTAAGCGAACACAACCGCAAAGCATCAAGGTAAAAATTCTAGATGCAGCCACATATAAGATCCTTCAAACTCAATCCCTTTAATACTCTGCATCACCATCACCACCACCACCCCACCATCACCCTAATTTAGTTTAAGTTTTTATGAATGATTATGTTTATATATTTTTTTGTATTGTTCATTGATGAAGAAGCTTTCTTAGTAGGATTTTGTTATAATAAATCTTCTTCTATTTTGCCTTTTTTTGTTCAAGATGAATGTAATGCAATGAACAAGTTGAATATAAGTATTTCAGTTTCAAAATTATGTTTTCCCTTTTTTTTGTGAGTGTTTCTTTTTTCTGTTGGTTATTCTTCTTTATAGTTAACTTAAATTCAGATTGACGATTAAATTCAGAAAGAGTTCAAAAACTATATATAGTCTATCATCCATCTTATACTCCATCATTTCGCAACTAAACATATTAATCGATCGTAGACTATGTGAATCGATGGGCCATTAGTATCTTGTAGTTTGAAAGAAAAATAGTTAAACTAAAAATGATTTAAACATATAATAATATGTTTTGGGGTTGGTGGAATAAAATAATTAAATTAAAAATAATTTAAACAAATAATAACATGTTTTGAGGATGGTGGAACAAAATACTTAGATTAAAAATGATCTAAACAAATAAAAACATGTTTTGGAGCTGGTGGAACAAAATAATTAAATTAAAAAAGATTTAAATAGATAATCACATGTTTTGGGGCTAGTGAAAGAAAATAATTTAAACAGATAATAACATGTTTTAAGGCTGATCGAACTAAATAATTAAATTAAAAATGATTTAAATAATATTCTTGAACTGTTGGTGACACTTAATAGACTGCCGTTGATGTTGACCCCTGTCAAATTCATGTAAAAAATATACTTATGCTTTGAGGGTCCATTGATTTGCTTGGTCTATCGTAGACTTACACCATAAGGAGTGCTTTGATTGATCTCCTGATTATGCGTAGACCGCTGCTATAGACCAACACTTGAATGTTTTCTAAAAATGAATAAATAAATTAAAAATAAATGTAGTGTGGGTTTCTATACATATGAAGGAGTGTAAACAAGTCACATAATCATATTAGAGCTTATACAAATTAAGGATGGTGAATAAAGAAGTGTGTAGATGGGTAGTGATCGAACAAACAATATGCTAAGAGTAATGTTTGTCAAATCAAAAGTATATTTTGAGGATAGTGATTGTATTTGATGACTACACATTCCACATAGTCCTTCAATCACCACCCCCAAATCAAAAGAGTATGTGGAATGGATAGTGGTTGAAAAATCATCATCCTCAAAATATATTTGTGTTTTGACAACCATTACTCTTAGGATATTATTTGTTCGACCACTACTCATCCACACGTTCCTTAATTCAACATCCCTAATTTGTATAAGCTCTAATATGATTATGTGACTTGTTTATAATCCATCATATGTGTAGAAACCCACACTGTATTTATCTTTAATTGTTCAATTGTGAAGATGCACTATTAGAAATTACCCCTATGACAACGGTTCAAAAATCATTGCGATAGATATAAAACCATTGCCATAGAGCTACCACAACGGTTTTATATGTGTTGCATATGTGAGCGTTGGGATACACCTATTGTAACGACTTTTGCAATGGTTACAAAAACCATTGCAATAGGTCTATCTATTGCTACAGTTTTAATCACTCTTATTGAAACGGTTCGAAATATCTACTACAACAGTTCCTAACCATTGCAATAACCATTGCAATAGAATGTATTACAATGGTAAAGAGACGTTGCAATAGACTGTATTGCAAGGGTGAAGAACCGTTTCAATAGATTGTATTGTAACGGTTAAGAACCGTTGCAATAGACTCTATTGCAATGACAAAAAAAGGTTGCAATAATCCTGTTACAACAATTATTGATCTTTTGCAATGGTGTTTCACTACCTATGGCATTGGTGTTTGACACCTATTGCAACAATTTTTGAATCTTTTGCAATATTTTTTTGCTACCTATTTCAACGTTTGCCACCTATTATTGTAGCTAGTTCAAATACCAATTGATATACATAGAGAGATATAAAATTATATTAATACACAATTATATATATACATCATAGCAAACTATTTCATTAATAATAATTCAAATTAAAATATCCAACAAACTAGTAATCTAAATCCAAAAGAAAAATTTTAAAGTCAAATGATCATTAGTTTTCCCATAAAGTATCAAGTTCGAGTGGCCATAAGTTTCACAAAATTCAATATAAAAAAGATCGATACTAAAACATCTATCAACATTTCAAAAATTTTCTCAAGTAAGGTCAATTTCTTCATCACTTTCTTCACCTCCTCCTTTGTTTTGAACATCTATAAAAAGAGAAAAAAATAATCTTCACTAGAACTTAAATGACAACATATTTAAGTCATTAATAAAATGAATAATACTGGAATTAAAAAAATAAATCAATGAAGGAGATACAAGCATGTCAGCTAAAATTAAAAACGAATAATGCTAACAGGAATAGAAAATGCTATGGTCCAGGTTCCTCAAAACTATTATTGCCAATATTTATAGCTATTAGAAACCAAATACAATAGTTTGAATTTACTATATACAATAAGTGAGTAGATTGACTATTTTTTTTCATAGAAATTCAAAATATGCTTTCACAAGAGATTTTTATCAAACACCTTATGGGCATCAGTAATAATGATATTTAGCAATCATACACTTGAATGTAGAAGAAAAATGTAAAGAAATTGACAAGAATCATTGCATGTACACATACCAAAAAAGAAAGACGTGGAGAAAAACATAAAATATGTATCCAAGAAATATAATTCGCGAAAACTAAATCAAAAAATAAAAACAAAAAGAGAAAGGAATAATTAGTAACTCAAGAATATGAACAAATTTATACCCCAAGAATGAACATACAAATGAGAAAGAACCTCTCCATAATTGGAGTTATTTATTTAGTTACTTATGCGACATGGACATTGGCTTTCTGGTATGATTCAATCCTTGTATCAAAGGGAGAGCTTTCTGGTGGTGCAACCATTGCTTGTTTTTTTGGTATTTATGGGATGATAATAGTTTACCAATTGACGTAACAAGAACTACTAAAGTTTTTTCAACTGGCAACATATCTCTGGCATAAGTAAATTAAGTGTCTATTTGTGTAGGGGCTTGGCTCTATCCCTATCTTATTTTTCTCTGTTTGCACAAGGAACCATTGTGGCTACCAAGGCATTTGAAGTTATAGGCAGAGTGCTTCAGATAGATCCCTACAGTCCAGAGGGAAGGAGGTTGGCAACTATAAGAGGGTATTGAGTTTAAATGTGTTACCTTTTCATAGCTGACTTATCCAACTGTCCAGATTCTCCAGTCTCTTAACTTAGTTGTTGTAGCTTCTAGGACATTAGCATTAGTGGGCATTAGTGGAGGTGGAAAGTCAACAATTTTTTCTCTTATAGAAAGGTTTTATGATCCTGATCAGGGTAAGCATATGAAGCTCGCCACAAATGAACATACCAATCACTTTCTGGACTACCTAGCTATTTTTTTTTTCATATTGCTTTTTTTTTATTTTCCCTTCCTTTTAACTATCTCCTCTCTCTTAATGTTTTTAAATTTAGTTTATTATTTTCTCAATGAATGCTACAGGTATTAAATTTGTAAAGGTATCATTCTGAGGGATGGAACTATGTTTGACATGCAAAGTCCTACAATTTCACAACTTAAATCCCACAGTCTTCCTTAAAAATAGATGAATTCTCATGCTACAAAAAGAAAAGAAGAAGAAGAAAGGGCGAGAAGAAGAAGAAAAGAAGACAGACCTTGATTGTTACTCCCAATAAATGGACGATTGATTTGTTGAATAGCAACCTCTTCCCTTGACGAATGAGCATTAAATCTTAGCATATTGACGTTTCAATTGTTCAATGATGTTCATTGTAACATCTCATTCAATGACATCTCTTTGAGTCTGCATTCTTTATTGTATCCTCTCTTTTAGTTCATCCATTCTCTTTTCCATCAATTCATCTGCAGTAATATTTGAAGAGGGTCCAAAAACACTTACTTTTTGTTTTAAAAGAGGCTTGGTCACCCTACATCTGATACCGTAAAAACAAGGTACACACGAAAAGTCTCAAAATAGTCAACAAATCAAGAGGAATCTGAGGACACCTTTGAGAACTAGTTACAGCCAAACAACAACAACACAAGACTACAAGGAAACAAGGTATATTTATACACCAAAACAGCCACTAAAATATGATGAACACAAGAAGATAGACAACAATATGATAAGGTTAATAACAACAACAAACGGTTACATGATATATGAACAACAAGACCTAACGATTTTCCTAAGAAACACTAACTAAGACATGAAATGTAGAGATAGATAGTGAGACATACACTACAATAAGACCCGAGAACCCAAAGATATATTAAATCTAAGGACCCCTAGAACTTATAATAGCAACTCCACACTCTTAGGAAGAGACGAGAGGGATTCCACCAATTAAGCACCATCGTTTCCAATCAATACACATTCATAAGTGCTTCCACACTTTCCATGTCCTAGTTTTGGCCTAGGGAGGCTCTCTCTCTCTCAATAGATATGTTCTTATTCTTTCAATGTCATGAGACAACTAACTTAAATAAAACCCTAACTTTTTCGCTATACAGTTATTACAAAATGGAACAAAAAAATATCTATAATACCCCTCAAGGTGAGGTGCCCCTCAAGTAAAAGAGTGGACTATTTTTGGTGTGTTTTGGAGCTCTTCTACAATTCAATTGCACACACCAAGTCTCGAGGCTAATGCGCACCCTCATAAGTCCATATCCGTCATTATCTTATATCATCCTCTCCATCTTGAGAGGAATTTTCCCACAAATTCACGGTTTTATCTCATTCAATTGGCCACTTCAAAAGAACTACCAAAAATAGTTCACAAAATATGAAGAATTCGAGTGCTCAATAACAACAAATCTTGGCCAACATCTTTATTCAGAACCTCGGCTTCCTCCCCATCGTAAGAATTGCCTTCAATTTTATTTAGATCAATTGAGTTTCAACCCTATCCAAGATATCACTAGGAACATTATTATCCATTGTAGTCAAGAAGTTACCTACAAAAAAACATAAACAAATTAGTTGTACAAGAAAAGTCCTCACACTCTCTCTTTAATTCTGTAATGCCCCAAATCTGGTACCCGAAATGCTACATGGTGCTCATGACCCCGAAGGACCACAAGCTAACCCATGAATGATATCTGTACCTGAATACTGCATATTAATAAACATATCATAAATGCGGAAACATGAATTGAAAGGCCATGAGGTTCAATACTGATATATAACTAAAAATATGGTATAATAATACCAAAACTGAATACAAATACTAAAATCTGAAGTCTGAATATCTAGTCTAAGATCCTCTAAACTTTCTAAATTGGGAGTTGATGGGAAAGGTCCCCAACTAACTTTAACTACTGAAATAAACTAAAAACTGAAATAATAAAGTAATCATCATATCCTCAAAGGATGAGGACTCGCTACTAACTCTGCTGAACTGGGATGCTACTGATGCTCTAGAGCTCTTGCTTCTAAACCTATGGCATAAAATAAAACACCATAGTGCAAATACTTCAGTACGTTGGAATGTTCTGGTATACAAGTGAGGTAGGCTGAATTCAATAGGGTTCACATGCATGAACAATACTAACTAACTGACTAACATGAATGTAAGAATACAGGCATGAATATGTAACTGAAACTGAGATCATGATATGGTTGAATACTAAGTTTTAACTACTGAGTCTATTGATAACATGGATTCACTGACATCTGAGTTTACGATTACTGGGATACTGAAAAACTGAGTTTACTGATATTGATAACTGAGTCAATGATAAGTGAGGACTAGTACTGTATTACTGAATACTGAGGGACTGATTTTATACTACTAATAAATAAATAACTATTTCTGACAATTCTGATTATGAAGAACTGATCTGGTTGTCTGTACCTGATAGTGGTGTATCTGAACATATATATATATATATATATATAACATGATTTTCTAATAACTGATATAGCTGATACTGAGTGACTGTATCTGACAGTCCTAAATTTGAAGAACTATCTGAGTTTTTTTACTGAGACTGAAACTGAGACTGTGGGAGGTAATCATCTAACCGACATGCCCCAGAATTGAGCTGGTGGGTTCCAACCTATAACCCCAACTGGAAGGGTGTTAATACCATGCCACAGGTAAAGAAAACTTGTGAGTAACCCTCATCTGACAGTGTCCCCAAAAGAAAACGGTGGGCCCCTCATCCGACAGTGCTTATCTAGCTCATCAACCCTCGATCTGATAGCATTGATGTCTCAACCTATGATGGCTACATAGTTTTGGAATGCAAGGGTTGATTCTAAGAATCACACCCTCATCTAAAAGTGTGTGTTCCCATCCTTGGGTTCACTCGGTGCTGAATCCTACTCTCAACTGAATTAAGATTGAATATGATTAACTGAACTAAACTGATACTGATGGTATGGTTTAGCTAAGCTGAACTGAGTTTACTGAGTTCCATTGACTGACTCATTTGATTCCCTACTGACTGACTCATCTGATCTACTGACTGATTAATGGTTAGGTACTGGCCATAAGAGATTGAATGGTACTTAGTCTGAATAACTGGGCTGAGGATATAGAGCTAACTGAGTAACGAGAGATAGCTAAGTGTGAATTTGTGAAATACTGCATTATTTAAGGATACAAGACTAAACATATGACATAATTTTGAAATATTCCAAAGACTGGGGTACTGAAATACTAATAACTGAGTAACTGACAACTGTACGCTCTGGTCTAGAAAGTCTGAAATTGATTACTGAATTGAAGCTGACATCATAACTAAGACTGTAACTGGGACTCATAATAGAACTAAATGCTGGGTCCTAATAACTAAATACTGATAACTGAGGGTTAGTCTGATATTGAAATGCTTGATTTTGAGATTTGAACACTGATTACTGAAGTTGTAATTGGGATAAAAAATTGAGTTATGATAGTCGGAAAATGAAGGCTGACATAAGTCAAGGATCTGGAGTACCTTTACACTCTGATCTTTCCTAATTTCTAAGTACTACCTCTTTCTAGCCATTTACTTGCACTAACATGACATTTAAGCCTATCTTCATAACTACACCCTCGTGTAAAAAAGCATGCAACAATCTTCTCTTAACATGTAATATTCACTCTAACATCTAAGCAACTGCTCATCGCTACACTACTTTCACAAAGAGAGCTTACTGAAGGGTTAAGTCAGGGGGATCTGATGCATGAATAGACAGTAAAGGAACTTGATGCCTGACTGAAGCCTGAGGAATAGAGTATAAATATCATGGACTCACCAAGAGGTATAAATTAAGGATATGCATAAAATAATCTGAATTTAACTGATCACTATGGGCGTAGCATGAGTCATAGAAGCTGAGTATACTATAAAACATGATATGCGTACATTAATTATGAGATGCATGACCTGAATTTGAAGTTTTCTATTTTTGTGGGACATGATCTGTATTACTTAGGGGAATAGAACTAAACCCCTTATATTGGGGACTGGAATCGTACATGATTCTATGGAAAGCATATGAATATAAGCTGTGTTCATATAATGGAGATGTGAAGAATACGTAGGTATCATACCAACTAGAGTACAAAACTTTACACTGAGGTAAGTATGGGTCAAGAATCGTCTCCCCTTACTACTTTTCTATTCATACTGGCACTACTACTGGAATTTTGAGAGCCTGACTTGGTTACTTGATCTATCATCTCCCTCTTAACTTTAAGCCATCATCTTAAGTCTATAAACGCTTGACTAAACTCTGAACTGAACTGCAATCATCATCACATACTTACACTTTGTTCGACACATGCCTACCCTGCTAAACAAATTATCTGCTTCTGTGTCACACTAATATCATATCCACACCTTCACACTTAATTTCAAATCAATAGTCTTAATTTCTTGCTTACACTATTCAAGCCTACTGGTTTACCTCAGTACAACTATCCCTATAAATACATAATCTGTTCAATCTGGATATCATTATTCCAAATCTGCTACTGCTAAACTCCTGGGTTCATGCTTCTAACTCTAGGCCTATGCTATCATAGGATTCGGAGAAGGGATCCGATAACCTATCTAAATTTGGGTTCTAGAAGAAGTTGTCATGATCATGTATGAAATCGGTACAACTTGGGAACATAACTGAACTGATGGGATACTATTAATCTTGTGGGAAATCCTATAGCTGTCTTCAAGGATTGTCTGAGGAAGCCCTATCTTTAGGACCTTGAGCTCTATTGTTTTGGTTACCTTAGAAGCAAGGTGGAGTTGACATTAGTGGAGCATGATGAGAATCTACATGAGTTTCTTAGAAAACCTTTCTATAGCAGATTTGAAATATGAAAGAAAGAAAACTATTTCTAAAACATCTCATAGCCTCCTGCACGTAAGTGTGGTGCACAACACACCTATGTACAAGGCTCTACTAGATGTGGCTTTAAGATTTCCTAGGACACTATTGAACCTGGCTCTGATACCAAGTTTGTAACACCCCAAATCAGGTACCGGAATGCTACACGGTGCTCATGACTTTGAAGGACCACAAGCTAACCCATGACTGATATCTATACCTGAACACTGCAGAATAATAATAATATCATAAATGCGAAAATATGAATTGAAAGGCCATAAGTTTCAATACCGATACATAACTAAAAATATGGTATAACAATACCGAAACTAAATACAAATACTAAAACTACTGAGGTCTGAATATCTAGTCTGAAAGCCTCTAAACTATCTGAATGGGGAGTCAACGGAATAGGTCCCCAACTAACTCCAACTACTAAAATAAATTGAAAACTAAAATAATAAAGTAATCATCATGTCCTCGAAGGATGAGGACTCGCTACTAACTTTGACTGTTGAACTGGGATGCTACTGATGCTCTGGAGCTCGAGCTTCTAAACCTATGGTATAAAATAAGACACCATAGCACAAATACATCAGTACGTTGGAATGTGCTGGTATGCAAGTGATGTAGGCTGAATGCAATAAGGTTCACATGCATGAACAATACTAACTGACTAACATAAATGTGAGAATACAGGCATGAATATGTAACTGAAACTGAGATCATGATATGGTTGAATACTAAGTTCTGACTACTGAGTCTATTGATAACATAAATTCACTGACATCTGAGTTTACAATTACTGGGATACTGAATAACTAAGTTTACTGATATTAATAACCAAGTCACTGATAAGTAAGGACTGGTACTGTATTACTGAATATTGAGAGGCTGATGTTACACTACTGATAAATTAATAACTATTTCTGATAGTTCTAATTTTGAAGAACTGGTCTGGTTGTTTGTACCTGACAATCATGTATCTTAACATACATATATAACATGAGTTACTAATAATTGATATAGCTGATACTGAGTGATTATATCTGAAAATCTGTATTCTAATGGACCTTACTAAGTTTTGTACTATTCTGAGTTGACTGTATCTAACAGTCCTGAATTTGAAGAACTATCTGAGTTCTTTTACTAAGACTAAGACTGAGACTGAAACTGATACTGTGGGAGGTAATTATCTAACCGACATACCCCGAAACTGAGATGGTGGGGTCCAACCTATAACCCCAGCTGGAAGGGTCTCAATACCATGCCACGGGTAAAGACAAGCTGTGAGTAGCCCTCAGCTGACAGTATCCCCAAAAGAGAATGGTAGGGCCTTCATCTGACAGTATTTATTCACCCCATCAACCCTCGATCTGATAGCATTGATGTCTCAACCTATGCTGGCTATATAGTTCTGGAATGCAAGGGTTGCTTCTAAGAATCACACCCTTATTTGATAGTGTGTGTTTCCATCCTTGGGTTCACTCGGTACTGAATCCTACTCCCAACTAAATTGACACTGAACATGATTAACTGAACTGAATTGATATTGATGGTATGGTTTAGCTGAGGTAAACTGGGTTTATTGAGTTCTATTGACTGACAAAAATATTACTGAGATTTGAAGACTGACTGAGAGTATTGAGATTACAGAGATTACTGGGAATACTGAGGTTACTTAGATTGCTGAGTACTGAGATCACTGAGATTACTGAACTAATGAGATTACTAAGATTACTGGGATTACTAAGTTATTCCTAAGTTACATGACTGACTGAGTTCTATGTATCATGGCTTGACTGAGAGTATCGTGGAAACATGACACTGGCTCTAGGTACACAACTGAGAAAGCATGACTTTTTGGAATACATGACCAAAGTTCATAATTCATAATATGATAGTTGGGGATATCACACTACACATAGTTCTCAAAGTCTTATACATGGAAGGGAATGCATATAACAACATTCCATAAGTCCATCAATATAGTTTCATGAACATTCCATCGACAATCATAATGCATAACAATATCATAGAAGCCATTGTTTTCATAAGGGTATAGCATGCATTTGTCATTTAGTTCACAATTTAGCTATAATATATGATTTCTAGTCTCTTAAGTATTTTATCAAACATCTTACATGCACAACTTAGGCATAGGTGTAATCATAAAATTATTCATCATGAACAACCAAATTTACATATTTCCAACTCATATGATATCATAGATCCATAAAAACACATAAAGATTCCAACTTGGGAATCATTCAAGATTAATCACATGAACATATTCAATCCATAATATAAACATCATGATATATTATTTAAAAGAGAGTTATTGAGTTTCATGGATGAAAGGAATCCATGAATGAACACTACACATACCTTAGTTCATAAATATACGAAGATTAACAGAGAGATTCTTGAGTTTGAGTCTTGAATTTTGATCCCCTATTGAAAACCCTAATCTTATGCTTGAGAGTTTTTGAGAGAAAAGAGTATATTTTGGTGAAAATAGGGCTAAATCCCGTGTTTTTGATATATATATAGGGGTTGAGAAAATGACCAAATTAACACTCAAGACACGGAAGTGTAATGCTGAAAAACTGGGTACAAAGGCTACACAAAGGGCGACGCCTTTGGTAGAGCCTTTTGTACCCTGGGTGGTGCCTTTGGTAGATCCTTTCTACCCTGGGCGACGTATTTGGTAGGGATTTTACCACAAAGGCTACACCAAGGGTGGCGCCTCTTCATAGCCTTTAGCTACTAATTAAAAATCCAAACGAGCCCTAAACGGATTTTGAAAGATTTGAAACTCATCCGGGATGTAATATTACCTTGTCCCATCGTAATGCAACTTGAAAATCGCAAAACAGAGGTCGGGAAGATTTTAAAATAAATCCCCAAAGTTTGAAGGCTTAAAATGAGACTAAGTCTTAAACGCTTAGCTAAAGTTTTCTAATTGTTGGACCTTTTATAGAGCTTCAAGGAGCTAAACAAGCCGAATTTAAACGGAAGATTTTGTAGGGTCTTACAATTTTCTTGCCTCTTGGATTCCTCACACTTAATCTCATAAGTATTGTAAGATTTCTTGTACTATGGAAGGTGTTGAGAGATGAACCAAACGTTTACAATGACTAAAAAGGACTAAGACACACAAAGGACCTTAAATACGATGAACGGTTTCAAAACTAACTTACAATCTAGTACTAGCTTGTAAGTTAGTAATGGAATCAATAAACAAAACTTAAAAAAAACAACACATTGAAACTAAAAGATCACAATTTGAGCTTAAATATGTTGCATGAATAGTAAAATGTGATGATGTGGCAGCCATGTATTGGTTCGGTTTTATCAAATTTTATTTTCCAATTCAAGTCTTGATCCAATTGAAATTTGAAAATGGTGGGAATTGGTTGAGGAGGGAAAACAAGTCTTGAAATCCTCTTTCATGTTCAAAAAGCAATACTTGACTTTTTTCCTCAAGACATGGTCCTTAAATCAAGGAGAGGTGGTTGAGAAGTGATTGATATGACTTTGGTGATTGTAAAGTCTTCAAGACCAACAAGTCTTACACCTTGTTCCTTCACTTTTAGGATCTAACACTTCACTTTATGCTTATAATTTTATGAAGGAGGTAAAGAACGCAAGAACAATAACAACATTCACCAAGATTAACAACGATCTCCAAGAACAACCAACAACAAATCCACCAACAAATGGCCAAGTCCCTTTAGTGTTGAATTTCGGTTTTAACAAGAGATGAAGGTCGTGATGAAAAAAAAGAAGACAACAACAACCTTTAATGGTCTATAAAAACACGAACCAACATTCAAATCCCAAAACAAGAAGTCATCACATGTCCAATAACACAACAATAACATCACACGGTCACACTTCAAGTTCACAACAATAACTTCAACTTTTCAAGCTCAAATGTAGATCTTGACTCAAAGTGCTAGTGAACAAGAAAAACCAACACTTAGAAAAAACAAAGAAAAAAAAATACTCCAAGATATAGACAATAAAACAAGAAAAATCTCGGCCAATACACAACAAGAACACATTTTCGTCCAAGACACAAAATGGACAGATTTGCACCTTTTTGGAATTTTCAGTTTTGAATAATTTCCTTTTTAATTTTTCCACTGACAAGCCCAAGATTGATCTTGTGGGAACAAGATCAAGCCATGCTATAATACCAAATGATACGATGAAAACAAGGGACATACGAAAAGGCTCAAAACCATCAATAAGTCAAGAGGAATCCGAGGACACCTTTGAGAGCTAGCTTCAGCCAAACAACAACAACACAAGAATACAAGGAAACAAGGTGTATTTATACACCAAAATAGCCATTAAAACGTGATGAACACAAGAAGATAGAAAACAATATGACAAGGTTAATAACAACAACAAACGGTTACATGATACATGAACAATAAGACCTAACGGTTTTCCTAAACAACACTAACTAAGACATGACATGTAGAGATAGATAGTGAGACATACACTACAATAAGACCCAAGAACCCAAAGAAATATTAAATCTAAGGACCCCTATAACTTACAATAACAACACCACATCTTACAAAGACACGAGAGGGATTCCACCAATCAAGCACCATTGTTTCCAAGCAATATACATTCATAAGTTCTTCCACACTTTCCATGTCCTAGGTTCGGCCTTGGGAGGATCTCTCTCTCTTAAGAGAAGTGTTCTTGTTCTTTCAATATCATGAGACAACAAACTAAAATAAAACCCTAACATGTTCCTTAGATAGTTATTATAAAATGGAACACAAAAATATCCATAATACCCCTCAAGGTGAGGTTCCCTCAAGTGTAACAATGGAATGATTTTTGGTGTATTTTGGACCTCTTCTACACTTCAATTGCACATATCAAGTCTTGGGGCCAACCCTCATAAGTCCATATCCGTGATTATTATTGTATCTGCGTCCGTATAATCTTACTCGACCTGGATGATCAGGACCCATAACTATTGTGACTGCATCAACTGATTGACTACCATCTTCACTTTCTTGAGTTTTTACTCTCTCCATTTCAACCTACAAGTCAGATCCAAAACGAGCAAGTAAGTTGAGTTGTTTAAATATTTAATAAAGAACAAATGATCTTGATAAATTTTGAATTAGAAAATTTCATACTATTTTATTTTTAATTTCTTTAGATGAACTCTTGTACACTCATCTCGATTTTCTTCTTCTAGTATCCACAAGGAATTTCTTGTTTGACATAGTACTAGAATTTTTCTTTTTTTTCTAGTTACACGCAAGTCAACATTAAAAAAATTTCAAGACAACAAGTTCATAGTAATAATATAAAAGAACACCAAAGCTCGCAAATTATAGAAAAACTTGTTTTGGCAATAGTATGAGGATACTTCCACATTTTTCGATTCTGTTTGTTAGCATCGAACTTATCCTGCAAGAAAGTTGGTATAGATAAGTATTAAAAAATAAATTGAAGTAGTGATTATGGAACAAAGTAATAACTGTACATATTCATATCATACCTTAGCTTCTTTAGAGTTCTAATACAGAAGCAAATACACAAATATAGGTTCTGGAACAGTTTTTAGCCTGTTTGTCATTCAAATTTCATCATTGGGGTAGGCATAGTACTGGTCTTTCATAAATAAGGATTTGTACCCTCTAAAATATGGATCAATTTTATTGATACCCCATTTTTTCCATTTTTGGGAATGTCATATTTCTCCTATAATTTGGTGCAATTTGGTTAATGCAAAAACTGTGAAATGATTTGAACTAGAAATCAGAATAGTGATAACTTTGGACTTGGATATAACTCCACATATCATCATGTGTCTTTAACTTTGTCTAACTAATAAGATTAAGAGGACAAAATGTCCCATTCCTTGCCAAAGTGTCAAGAAAACTTCTAAACTCGGTGACCACTACTTTGGTAGGACCAATATACTGATTCAACTCATTTAGCACTATTAGTTTATGCTCAGTTTATCCATGTACTGCTGCCATTTATGTAGCGTCTCTTTTTCTTTTGTTAATTAAGGGCCTACAATAATATGAATAACAAAATTACTGGAATGCAAATAATTTTTAAAATAGTATGAACTAAAATTTATATATTCTTGCCTTCTCTAGATTGTTCATTTGCTTCAAAATTAGGAAGTTGTGACTAATCTTGCTGCAATTGTTCTAGTTATGGTTGTGATGCACGAGTGGTGTAATCTGACAATTCTTGGCACACTTGCTCCTCTACTGGTGCTACTGATAAGATAGGATCCTGAATTACCTGTTTCACTTGTTCTTGTACTTGGGATCTAACTGGAACGTTGTTTGACTTCTCCTTTTGCTTGTGATGATTTTTATTTGCATTTACATAGCTTGTATTCTCCCTCTTCTTATTCTTCTTCTATTCTAGTATCTGTTTATTTTGTAATGCTGCTAGTGATCCATCTGAAACAAAGCTCTTAACTTTTTGGTGATTTTTTGAACACCCTTCTTGATTCATGATTGTTCAACTTTGATCTGCAAGTTGAAAAATATATAAAATAGGCTGAGTACTATAATTCCAGATAACAACCATCAATGAACAATGTTTCTTGATTCATTTAGGACAAAACAAACTAATAGAACATACTAATACGTTTAGTAGTATGTAGTTTTTGGTTTCTGTAAATTGCTAACTATAAAGAAACAACAATCTGCATTAAAAAAATATTAGCTTGGAAGACAGAAACTAGGAGTAGTACTCCAAAAAACAGAAATAGTTAAAGAGTGGTGGTTGTTACTGGTAATGCTAAGAGGTGAAGGAAGATTAAGAACACAAAGAATCCTACCAGAAAATACCTGCTCTTGTTTCTTCGTTGCTATCAAAGAAGAAAAATGCAACCACTACATCAAGGGTTTAAATCTAGTTTAGCACAAAAGAAACACACGCCACTACTGCTACACCACCCCAATCTCAAATAAAATGGGATCAATTATATGAATAACCACCATCTGTATTGCTCCATTCAAGCTAGCATATAGACGGGAGAGCAGATAACAATATCCAAGTAAGCTCAAATACATTTCAAATATTTGAAACGCAACATGCAATTGAGGAGCTATTAAGATCCAAAAAGGGAGGCATTATTAATCTGGAAAAGTCATTTCAATCCATCCAGCATACTTACAAAGAGTACACCTAGCCCTCAAGAGCACATTTTTGTCTCCCTTTAATGTCATCAACAAAATTATCAGATAAGGTACTTCTTAAATCAACTACTAATACAGTTAGAACTAAAACATACTGCATACTGTGCAACAAAATATCAAATCTGATTAATTATATGTATCTATAGTTTAACATCACAAGATTCAAAAATCTTTCATACTCTCAGATTACGTACTGTACTTTCAAAAATAAGGTTATTTCACCTTACCTTCATCATACTTGTATCTGTCATGCATGAATACCTGGTCTAAGAGGATAAAAAAGTACATAATCTGAGATGAATGCTTGTGATTTGATTGCACATACTCATTTTGCGAAGACCATCCAATATATAAGAACAATCAACTTTTAAAGAATGTCTTTAAAGCAAAACAAGAGAAGATTAGAAAACAATTAAGGTAGTCGCTTCTGAACCACTAAACTAATAATCTCCTGATGGACATGATGGAGCAAAAAAAGACATCCTTGAAACACTAGACATACTAATCTACGAAAGAATGAAAGCTTGTAATGACTATGCTTACGTTGCTATGTGATTTATATTGCTCAACCAAGGTGGAAACAATAAATGTTATAAAAATACATTGAGAAGGTGTCAGCATTTACTAGCAACAATAAGTGAAAAGCCAGAAGATATTGAGTCGCTACCAAGTAGTCAAAAGGAGTACAGTGGTTAACATCAAACAACGCATGAATGCTGCATCAGAGGAAAATAAGATAATGAAAATTTTCTGAGAGTTTGTGAATGATTTTGAAAGTACACATTAAATATGTTGAAGGAATATATCCTTACCCAGGTGCGCCTAAAGTCAATTTCCTCAAAAATTCCTATACTTTCCCCTCATTCACTAAATTCAGCATTTTCCATGTTCATCTAGTTCAGTTTTAAGAACTTCAATACCCAACAACAATAACAATAAGGTTGGGTCTGGGGAGTTATGTACGCATAGCTACTCCTACCTTATGATGGTAGAGATCCCATTTCCCATAGACCCCGACTCAAGTAAATAATGGCTTTATTGTAAACATACAATGACCATCTAATTATAACATAAGAATGGCAATGCACTGGCTTATGCAAGGTGTCCAATTAGGGGATAATGTGGTGTTCCATTATTCTAGTCATGGCCACCAGATAGCAGCTTGTGTTTCTGCTATTTTCCTATTTTTCATTTGGAAGAAAATAGTTTACTCTTGTTTCTTGAGTCCAGTATGCTAGCTTATTACTATTAGTACATCTTTACATGACTATTTTGTTGTCATGGCACCAGCTAGAGTGAAAAGATGCATCATCTTGTGTCTCATTCTCTAATTTGTAAGATTACATATGTTATGAAGGCTAATTAATACGGGATAAGATGAATAAAATCTGATTAGCTTGTGTAATCTTAACTTAAAGCATGACAGTGAACATCTTTAGAAGATTATAGGTCAAATAGAGGTACAATAACAATCTATAGCTCAACCATGATATTAACGTCTTCGAAGTCATTATTGATAGAGGAGAAGTCCTTTCCAATTTTTTTTAAAAACGCACATAAGGTATGTCTAATAAATAAATAGAAAAATTATTCTTTGCGTAGATATCACTTCCTCAGAGTTGTCTCAAAGTATGGATATCTTTTCAATTTCTTGCGGACAATACTTCATTTTGATTTTTTTTTCAATTTCTAGTGGATAAAATTTCTTTCCTAGTAATGAAAGAAAGTTAAGAGCTGGCGTTGACATTAATATCCTTTACATGCAAATCAAACATAGAAAAGCAAATTTCAGTAGTATCCTTTAACTAAGATGTCCAGTATAGGCACAAAAGGAGCAAAAACATACTAATACTTTTAGCTATTGAGAAAATGCAAGGAAAAAGTTCAAACCTACTTCTTCCCTTGCTTCGAAATAATAAGGTGAGTCAGAACATCTTTGAGCTCCTTTATCCGAAAATAAGCTAACTTATCCTATTAACAATTGGGATAACATGACCAACTCTACAAAAACAAAATTGCAAAACATGAACAACTCTAAGAAATATACACAATTACCATTAAAATGAATAGCTCAACAACAACAACGAATACCAAATACTTTAAATGCATACATCAACCTCACTTACCTCAAATCTCCCACATGTGCCCTCAATTTGCTTCAAATGATTATTTCAGACAATTGAAAATATGAACAACACCTTTTAATAAATTGTCAGCAATTAGTAGGTTAACAAAATGCTAAATCAAATGAAGTATATAAAAAACTGAAAGTGTCCAAAGACGAAAGAGCAGATGAACCAAAAGAAACTAAAAATGGTTTTACAATGAAAAGTTGAGGGGGGGAAATTTTACCAATGAGACTACGATCCTCTTCAATGATTTAGTATATTTCTTTCAATCAGACTTTGACAATTCTGCAAAATTGTACTATTTTACAATAAATTTCTAAATGAAAACAATTAAAATGATATAAACAAGCATGAATATAAGATATGTATTCAAAAGGAAATTAACACTCACAAAAGATGAAAATAATGATAAGCATATACTCAGATAAATTTATTTGTCTAATCATCTGCCTTCATCCAATCCCAACCTGTATCATCAAATTTATCATCTTCTTCCGATGTTTCTACAACTATATCTTCTATATGTTCTTCAGTAGATGGATACATCAACTTGAGTTTGAGGAGGAATGTTGAGATGTAGATGGATACATCAACTTGAGTTTGAGGGAGAATGTTGAGATTTACCTTCCTTCTATTTTGTGATTTTCATTAATGGTAGAATATTTTTATTTTTTCATTATAGTCTAAGAATATTTTATATTATTTATTTGCCTTAAATTCTAGAGTTTATTAATTATAAAATATTTAATCTTATAGCTATAAGGAAAATATCATATTTTATTTATTTATTTTATTTAGTTTCTTATAAATAGAGATGTACTCTTCTATTTGAATTAAGGAAAAGAATCAATCAATAGTTTTCATTCAATTTCTATTAAATTTTCTTTCTTGTATCTTTGATTACATATCATAGCGAGGGAAAGGATTGTTTTCCAGCGAGTTTTGGTGAGGGTGGCCAAAATATTGATCGTCACCGGAAAAAGTCGTTCTCTCCCTCCTCTGTTCACTGTCTCTCCCTCAACTTTCTCTTCCTCTATTCTCAGTTGTTCATTTTCTCACAGGTGTGTGTGTGTATTGGTGCGCATAGTAGTGTGTGAGTTCGTTCTTTGTGTTGGTAAAAAAAACAGAAGATGGATAAGTGTTGTGAGATTTGTGTGTGTTGTTGTGTATGGAAAAAATGGAGAAACTTTTCTGTGTAGTATGGTGTGTGAATTCTCCTCTGGAGAAGATAAAATTATTGTGTGTTTTACTGTGAAAGTATATGTGTATCCATGGAATTGTGAATGATGGTGTTCTGTAAGTGTCTTTTCCAGTGAGGTGGGTATTGTGTGTTCTCTATATGGCGTGTCCTATGAGTGTATGTATATGCTGTGAAGTGTATTATGAATGTATTGTGAGTGGGGTGGGGTATGTGGGTAGAAGGGGGTAGGGGGTAGGGAGTAGGAGGTGTGAGGTGGCAAAATTAATTAGGATGGGTGGTCAATTTGTTAAGGGCTTGTTAGGATAAGATGGTTATGGATTTGTTTATTTGGATTTTAGTGGGGGAATTATCACATGATTGAGGGTTCATGATAAGATGGGGTAAATAAGTAAAAATACACTCTCGGAAGAGATAAAATTATGTGTCTACACCTTCGAGATCCACTTTGACACTGTTAAGTGTTGATAATGATGAAAATGAAATGCCAATAAATAATATAATACGAATAACAAATATTGACATGCCTATGCCTTAATTTCATTAGTCGGTATTAGTTTTTGATGTGGAGCTTTGGTGTGGATTTGTAGCAGGTTTGATTTGCTTTTTTTTTTTCCTCATAGGAGCATAAATAATGAATAACAAATATAAGTATTGATGTATATTTTACTATTTATTTTAAACTCAAAAAAGTAAAATAAGTAAGAAAAATATGTGTCTAATAAACTTCTTTATATAATTATCATGATCTTATCGTTGGTTTATCTGGAGATATTGTAGCGAATAATATCAAATTGAATTTATATATGAAGATTTAAGGTGCAATATTTACATCAAGATTGAAAAAGAACTCAACGCCTCGTGTTATTGAGTAGGAATATATAAATGAATCCCAACAACAACGAGGAAACTATCTGAGACGATCTGCATTTTGATACTTCAAATTTCTTGTTCCCCTTCATTTTCTATATTTACTTTTTCATTTTTTTTGTGTGTTTTATTTTAAAGGTTTTAACTACGAAAATAAATAATAGTTGTTATAGATAGGCATTAGTTGCTCATGTGGAAGTTGAGAAATATATATAGTACTTGCCTGTATGTTTTCCATTATCTAATAATTTTCAGGAATTTAATTAACACGAATCCATGGATTGTTGGTTATGATATTATTTTTTTTTATGAAAAAATCATTGGCTAATCACAGTGAAGTTAAAAGATTTTCTTTTATAAAATTGAAGTGATTTTATGAAATTGAACTCATTGACGCGAGATACACACGTGGAGCGTGTATTCTAAATTAGTTAGTTTAAAATAACGTGAAGGTACAATAAATAATAATAATTAATAATATAAAATATTTAAAAGATATATAGAAAATTTAATTGATTAATTGACTCTCCGAATTTTATCAATGCCAGATAAATTGGAGCAGAGAAATTTCACATGTTATTTAAAAATTATGTAAAAATTATTATAAATCATAATAATTAGCAACTCAAATATCAAAAACTATATAAAAATTGATTGACTCTCTGGATTCCATTTGTGACACATAAACTGGAACAGAGAAAGTATTATATATTACTACATAAAAATATTATAAATCTCAATAACATTTAATAATTAATTAAAATATTTAATAATCATACAAAATTAATTGACTTTCTAAATGTCATCAGTGTCCTATAGTGTCCCATAAATTTAAATAAAAAATATGACATATAATGAGTTCGTACTAGCACATGCTCATCGTATCTAGTCTTCCAACAAACTAGAAGAAGGCAAAGGATGTGTAGAAGGTATGTTATTTTTGTAGTTACGTCAACCTTCTTGTTTATGAAAAGTATTTTACAATTATCTCATGTTTGATTTGCTTAAATATTTTTAAAAATATTTTCTTGATCAACTTCTTTTTCTCAAATTTATGAAAAATGATTTCCCTTCAAAAACTAAGAAAAACATTTTTCAATATCTCTTTCTACCTCACTATCAAGTTAAAATCTTCATACAACTCTCAAAATCATTCACCCCTACCCCTACTGCCAATCCTCTACCAACCCCACCCCTACCACCCCTATCCAAGAAAATATTTAATTTTTTAAAAACTATTTCAAATGTTTTTCGTACCCCATTCCCTCCCTACCCTGACCCCTCCCCTTTACCAACCCCTTTCAAAAAAGTATTTAATTTTTTTAAATTAAATTCAAAATTTTCTTACCCACACCCTACAGGTCCCCTCCCCCTATTTTTTTTTAATTTACTTTTCAAAAAAAGAAAATTCAAAACTATTTTTTTTAATTTAATTTTCAAAAAAAAAACTTCAAAACTTTTGTTCATACCTACCCCCCCCCCCAAGAAAAATATTTATTTTTTAATTTATTTTTAAGAAAATATTTCAAAACTTTTTTCTTACTACACACTTCTTATCCTATTCGTTTTCATTATTTTTTATCAAATATATATAAATAATTTTAGAAAATATTTTTCTACTTGTATAATGAACACAAGATTATAAATAAGAAACAATTGATTTTTCTAGAAATTGTTTTCCTCCTCCATATGGAACACACCATAAAAAAAATATTTTTTGGGGTTAAAAATTATTTTTCTAAAAAATATATTCTATTCTTTAGCTAAACACCAAAATATATTTTTTTGAAAATAGTTTTTTCATCGTCAACCAAACACTAGAAAATATTTTCAAAAAAATTTTTCACTCACCAACCAAACATAAGAAAATAAGTTAGAAACCAACTTGTTTCCATGAAAACATTTTCCATGAAAAATATTTTTCTTCATACCAAACATACCCAAAATCAAACTCTATTTCAGTTTTTATATTTTTTGGTTTTTTGTTTAAAATAAATTTGTCAGTTCTGGCTCCTAGTTTAACTAGATAAATGGGTCTCTCTCTAGAGTCAACTTGTTTTCTAAATATTTTTCTAAAAGAGAATATGTTCCCTTTTTGTCTTCCTTTTTTAATTTGGTGAAACGTACAAGCCTTAAAGTAATAAGATACAATACCCTTACTGCATGTAAATAGGAAAACCCAAAAATACACTTTCAGCACGCAGGTCAACCACGTGGCAGCTTCAGCTACTCTACTTTCCAGCCGCTCTAACGTCACTCACTATATAAGAGAAGTGAAAAACCCTAATGACTTTTGCATCAGAAAAATCCCCCTTTCGATTGTCGAAACCCTACCGGAACCTTTGTAAATCGTTGCTTTTTACGTCGGTGGAGAAAGAAATGGCAAGACTTCACGTTGAAGATGGTCTGTTTGAGCTGACGGTGGAGGATTTGAAAAAAGTGGCTAAGGGAGATGATAGTCCTTTTCATCAGATGCATGATACGTTGCTGCACAAACCTCTGGTACCTCTTTTTTTGCTTTTGTTTTTGTTTTTTTGATATAAGATGAGGTTTTGTATATTAGAAATATAGGAATTTGTATATGTTTGATGTTTGTTAAGGAATCTGAATCGGATATAGGAATTGGAGGAAATGAGATTTGTTGCGGTATTTGGATTGATTAAAATGGAAAATGAACTGTTTATATCTCTTATGTGTAAATGAAGATTGTTTTGCTATGTGTGAGAATGAAGATTGGTCTTTTATGAGTAGAAATGAATATCGATGTATTAGAAAATATAGGAAGGAGTATATGTGTGATGTTTGAAGGAATATGAATCGGATATAGGATCATGAGGAAATGAGATATGTTATGGTATTAGGATTGATTAAAGAGGAAAATGAACTTGTTAGATCCTGTATGAGTAAATGGAGAACGTTATGCTGTGTGTAAGAATGGAGAATGGTATTTTATGCGTAGAAATGAATATCGATGTATTAGAAAATATAGGAAGGAGTTATGTGTGATGTTCGTTAAGAATTTGAATTGGATAGAGGATTATGAGGAAATGAGATTTGTTGCGATATTAGGATTGATTAAAGAGGAAAATGAACTTGTTGGATCCCGTATGCGTAAATGGAGATCGTTTTGCTGTGTGTAAGAATAAAAATTGGTCTTTTATGCGTAGAAATGAATATGGATATAGGATTAGGAGGAAATGAGATTTGTTGCGGTATTTGGATTGATTAAAAAGGAAAATGAATTGTTAGATCTCATATATGTAAATGAAAATCGATTTGTCATGTGTAAAAATGAAGATTGATCTTTTATGCGTAGAAATAAATATCGATGTATTAGAAAATATATTAAGGAGTATACGTGTGATGTTTGTTAAAGAATTTGAATCGGATATAGGATTAGAAAGAAATAAGATTTGTTGCAGTATTAGAATAAATTAAAGAGGAAAATGAACTTGTTGGATCTTGTATGTGTAAATGGAGATCATTTTGCTGTTTTTAGGAATAAAAATTGGTCTTTTATGCGCAGAAATGAATATCAATGTATAAGAAAATATAGGAAGGAGTATGTGTGTGATGATTGTTAAAGAATTTGAATCAGATATAGGATTAGAAGAAAATGAGACTTGTTGCGGTATTAAGATTGATTAAAAAGGAAAATGAAATTCTTAGATCTCGTATGTGTAAATGAAGATCGATTTGTTATGTGTAAGAATGAAGATTGGTCTTTAATGCATAGAAATGAGTATCGATGTTTTAGAAAATACAAGAAAGAGTATATGTGTGATGTTTGTTAAAGAACTTGAAAAGGATATAGGATTAGGAGGAAATGAGATTTGTTGCGGTATTTGGATTGATTAAAAAGGAAAATGAACTTGTTAGATGTAACATCCCAAAATCTAATCCCGAGAGCTCACACGGTGCTCTAGACTATGAGTAGCCTTAAGCTAACCCTGTCTGCCTACTACTGAGTCTGAATGCCATAATAAAGGAAATATAGACATAAGAGTCATGCTAAATGTGGAAAACTGAATGAAATATCTAAGAATAATCTGAATATAATATCTAAAAATCAATACTGAATACTCTAACTATAAAGTAGTAGTCCGACAATCCCTACCACTAATATCTAGAGAGTCAGTAGGACAAACCCCCAACTAACTCAAACTGTCTGAAAAGAGTACTAAATCATATAAACTAAGAGGTTGCATAATCTGAATGAATAATTCCCCAAACTATGAGGACTCACCCACTGTCAGACATAGATGGAGATGCTCGAACTACTCTCGCTGCTGATACTAAGCACCTAAACCTACATTATGAGATAATGTAGCACATAGACATATATGTGGATTAGTACTTTGATGATGTATTGAGTATATGAGGGTGAAATGGATAAGTAAAACATAATCCCATCATCATAGTTTGTACAATAATGCATGCTAATGTTAATGACTCACATAAGGTGGAATATCTGAAAATTGAAATTTGTAATAATAAGAAGCAAATCATACTTTATAAATCTAGTGAGTCATAACATTTAGTTCTGAAAGCTGTGCTAGTATTCTTTCCGTATATCATACTATCTAAGTGTAAAAGAACTCACTCTGAATCTAAAATTTGAAAGCTAAAATCTGAAGCTAATATCTTTCTGTAAAGCATAATCTGAATAAAACTATAAGTTTTTACATTTAGTTTTCTAAAAGCTTTTCTGTTATGCTGTAAGCTTACAACTTTAGGAAATTCTTTTAAAAGTTGCTCTGCAAAACTTTTCTATTAGAGAGGTTCTTCCAATAGACATAAACCATGTGAGCTACATGGGAGTCCAACATCTCGTCCTCCTAAGAAAGAAACCTCGCATTGGGGAGAGGTGTCATACTCTTGCCAGGGAGTATAACCTAGGCTAATTGATCACATTTGTAACTTTAATTCATATTGGAAGGAGAATAATTTGAATCTGTACCTACATTGGACATGCAGTTCTAGGGAAGATTGGGCACGCTAATCCCATACTTCCCGCTCGGTGCTAAATACTACTCTGTTTAATTTTCTACGCTCAAATTGTTGGAAATCCACTTTAAAACTTGCATAATGGTTTATTACAAAAACCAATTGTATATTTCTCAGAATTCAATCTAAAAGTAAAGCTCATCTGATTTTTGTAATCTGTAATAAATCTGTAAAGTGGAGATCAAATCTTATCTGAGGATCAAAAAATCAAAGCTTTATTGAAAATATGAAAATAAACTGCTCAAAAGATGCTTGAAGCATCATCTTTCTTGAAATATCAATATATAATCTTGGGCTTTATAACCCATACATCAAGTTCATATAAAAATACCATAATAATCATGCTTGATTTTTTAATTAAAAGTTTGGTTTAGGGAAGAAGGATGGAAGAAGATCCTTGTTCATAAACCCCACATACCTTGGTAGATGATTAGATGAATAATCTTGAATTATTAATTCCTAATTGAGTTCTTGGAGATGAGTTCTTGATTTTCTTGTCTTGGGAATCCTCAATTTAGGGCTTTCTCAGAGAAATTATTGAGATTTTGATTTCATGGAGGAGAAGCATTGGAGCTCTAGGGTTTTTCTTTGAGAGAGAATGGTTAAAAATAAGCATGAAATGCTTTGAATATGTTTAATCTTGTGTTTTGAACAGATTGGGGCTTGGGAATTTACCAAAATACCCTATTTTAAACTTCTAAACAGAACTGGAAAAACAACATTTTCTGAACTGGCAGGCCATAGCGATACGCCACTATCACGGTGGCTTACTGGAAAAAGGAAAATTGGGACCTGGAAGTTCTCCGCGATGTGGAGCTATCGCGGTGCCCCTTTAGAATGCCATTTTGACCATTATCGCGATGCGGTGAAATTGCGTAGACTAACTGGAATTTGACAATTGGGAAATTGGACCTCTCGGTGATGCAGGGCTATCACGGAGGGCCACTGTATTTTTACCATTGGGAATTTACCCTCCTCCACGACACAGTGAGTGCCCAAGTAGCACACTGCTTTACCAAAAACGCCCTAACTTCTTAATCGAGTGTCGGATTTGGGTGAATTTGGTATCGATGGAAAGCTTATTCAATTTCCAACACAATCAAAAGTCTAAATCTAGAAAATTCCACATGGAATAAATATTAATCATTTTTAAATCTAACCTTTGACATTCTAGGAACAAAATTAAGTTAGGAAAAAGTGCGGGTGTAATGCCCCGCAATTCGGACTAAAATATAGACCATGATTTTGATGCGTTGTTAATCCCAAAGCCATAAAATCCTATGCCAATATGGCATGTTAATTATTGTGTAGCATGTGAATCCACTCAAGCTTGAATTTAGATCATAGAGTTGAAACTATTTTGATCGACTAAGTTTTAGTGGATGTTGTAAAGTGTGTCATCTTCCATGGATCATAACTCTCTGTATTTGTCAAATTAGGAAGTGTACTATGTGTCAAATGATAGGTATTCTAGTTATCTTTCCAACGATATGAATTTGGCTAAAATCTGACACCCGAGCAAGAAGTTATGGACTTTCAAAGTAATAAGCATCGCCTAACCAATCGCCCATGGCCACTGGAAAGCATAGGCAATAACCTAGGCGGTGCCTATGTAAACATAGGCAATAGCCTAAGCGGCACCTCTGTGAACATAGGCAATGGGATGGGCGGCGCCTATGTAAACAAATCTAGTGACTTAAACACTCCGTGTTGGGGACAAAGTGGTCCTTTTCCTCCCTTACTTAGCCCTAAAACACAAAATCTAGTTCCAACGACCCCAAAATACATATTTTTTCATCAAAAGTGCTTAAGGATTCTTCTTAGGGTTTCAAAATAAAAAACCCAAATATTTCAATATTTGACCGTAGGTTTTCAAAGATAATTACATATTTGGAATCACCAATCCTCAAGCTTCAAGAAACATCTATTATCCTTGGAAATAGAGGTACGTGGGGTTATCCAAAAATCTCATAGGTGTAGTTTTTATGAACATGCATGCTTTTAAATGGGGGTTTTCAATCAAATGCTAATATCTTGTGTTCAATATGATTTCTAAGTCATTTTCTTTATGTCATGGGAATTGTTTGCTTATATACTTCAATGGTTGAAACCATGCATATGTGATTTGAGATTTTCAAATTCCCATGATAATGTTTTGATACTCCATATTGTATTGTGATTAACAAAAGAGAGCATGAATTTGAAATAAATATTGTTCACCACTTGTAAATGATGAAGCACCTTGGTTTTTACATGATTATGCATATGAAGATGTGATATTGATGACTTGCAAGTCGGGTATGACAATACCCTACAGAATATGATATGTGATTGAATAAGATGAAATTTGAGTGCATTGATTTTACATGAGAAAGGTGGATGCCTGAAGAAGGCGTTTGAGATACAAGGGCTCATCACTGGAAAACGTGTTTGCCGACACGGAATATCTGCACCAGGCTAAGTGATCTTGTGTACTTGACTTTATGTCATTCCCAAATTGGGACTATAGGTAAGAGCCCGGTCTAAGTGATCTTAGGCACTACCTTTAGGTCGATACACCCTGCTTTGTGGTCTTGTGTGTCTCTCCCTTACTTATACTCTAATCTCGGCGGCAACTTAGGTTTGACAGTTGGTGTAAATTATGTAGGGTATTCCATCTAGCTCAGTTGAATTTCATTGTTGTTGAGAAACTATTGCATTACACCCATGTGTTTTCAAATGATTTGATATGAAATTGCTTTATAATGTCTCTCAACTATATATTGTAAAAATATTATGTTTTGTTTTGATATCTCTGCGTGCCAGTACTTTTGTGCTGACCCCCTCTCCTGTCCAACCTCTCAGGTTCAGAGGCCCAGTCTAGGGGTCAAGAGAATCAGTAGATCTTTCAGACAGAGCTGTAGAGACAAGTGGTGAGCCTTCTATATTTTGGAAGGTCTTATATCTTGTAGTCCTTTTATCTTATATTTAGTTTTAGGGTCTAGTGGGGGCCTTGTCCCAGTTTATATACGGTTACTTGACTCAGTCATTTGTTAGAGATTTTCGCAGACAGTTGTTTAGAGGTTAATTGATGTTAAGAGAACCTTATCTCCCCGTTATTATTTCTTTTTATATTTATGACCATTTTTCCAAATTATTGTGTTTTTCCACATTGCTTTGGTCATATGAATTAGGTGCATGATTACCAGACAGATAGGGGTGTTTCGGGTCTCAATGGTTCGAAATGCTCATCACGGCCAGGGCCTGGTTCGGGTTGTGACAAGCTTGGTATCAAAGCACGGTTCATGGTCCCAGGGTGTCTATGTAATCACGTCAGGTAGAGTCTTATTTATGGGTGTGTAGCGCGCTACACTTATGAGCAGGAGGCAGTCAGGCGTTTAGGAAATGTTTCCCTTCTTTCTGATTTAGTTCGTGCTTCAGAGTCTGAACTATCTCCTAATCAATGATCACTTGTGTTTCAAAAACACAGTTATGCCTCCACATCATATCATTGATCAGAATGCTCAGGCAGATGAGGTCCGTCCCACCCATGGGATGCGGACAGTAATAGGGCTCACACTCCAGAATTTATCCCTACTCTAGGAGTCCCTCTAGTCCCGACCAATCCACCTCGAGCTCCACGGACTAAAGCCAACTGTCCCTCAACTGCTCAGGGAGATATTTTAAATGCAGAATT
>NC_061113.1:237332859-237342594 GCF_002878395.1 Capsicum annuum
AGATAACATTTATTTCTATACAGAAGAGATCTTCATTTTTACTCATAGGATATATTCATTTTTACAAGAAAGATATCTTCATTTTATGCAAAAGAAATCTTCATTTCTACGCAGAACAAATATTCATGTTTATTACGCAGAAGATATCGAACTTCATCCAATATTTTCACACGGTCGATATCAATCTTTATTTATTTATTTAACACATAAGATATCAATATTCATCCATTTCATTAACAAAGAACATATCAATCTTCATCCATTTTATTAACAAAGAAGATATCAATCTTCTTCCTTTTCTTTAAACACATTTGATATCAATTTTCTTTCATTTTTTACACTAAAGACATCGATATTCATTTCTATACATAAAAAATTCTTCATTCTTACTCATACAGCTGGAAAATAGTGACCTTCACCTGAAGGAAAACTACACAAAAATGACCAACGATGGAAGGTAAGCGAACACAACTGCAAAGCATCAAGGTAAAAATTCTAGACATAGCTATAGGTAAGTTCCTTGAAAATCGATCGCTTCAATACTCTGCATCACCCCCCTTTACCCTACTTTAGTTTAAGTTTTTATGAATGATTATGTTTATATGTGTTTTTTGTATTGTTCATTGATAAAGAAGCTTTCTTAGTAGGATTTTGTTAGAACAAAGCTTATTCTATTTTTTCTTTTTTGTTGAAGATAAATGTAATGCAATGAACAAGTTGAATATAAGTATTTCAGTTTCAAAATAATGTTTTCCCTCTTTTTTGTGATTGTTTCTTTTTTCTATTGGTCATTCTTCTGTACAGTCAACTTAAATTTAGAATGACGATTTAATTCAGGAAGAGTTAAAAAATTGTATATAGTCTCTCATCGATCTTATACTCCATCATTTCACAATAGAACATAGTAGTTGATCGTAGACTATGTGAATCGATGGGGCATCAGTATCTTATAGTTTGAAAGAAAAATACTTAAATTAAAAATGATTTAAACAGATAATAATAATTTTTGGGGCTGGTGGAACAAAATAATTAAATTAAAAAAGATTTAAATAGATAATCATATGTTTTTGGGCTGGTGAAAGATAATGATTAAATTAAAAATGATTTAAATAGATAATAACATGTTTTAAGGCTGGTTGAACTAATTAATTAAACTAAAAATAATTTAAATAAATATTCTTGAATAGTTTGTGACACTTAATAGACTATCGTCAATGTTGACCCATATCGAATTCATGTAAAAAATATATTTGTGGTTTAACGGTCGATCAATTTACTTGGTCTATCGTAGACTTACATCGTAAGAAGTCCATTAATTGATCTGCTGATTATGTGTAGACCGCTGCTATAGACCAACACTTGGATGATTTTTTTAAAATGAATAAATAAATGAATAATAAATGTAGTGTGGGTTTCTACATATATGAAGGAGTGTAAAAAAGTCACATAATCATATTAGAGCTTATACAAATTAGGGATGGTTAATTAAGGAGTGTGTGGATGGGTAGTGATCGAACAAAGAATATGCTATGAGTAATTCTTGTCAAAGCACATGTATATTTTGAGGATGGTGATTGTATTTGATGACTACACATTCTACATACTCCTTCAATCACCACCCCCAAATCAAAAGAGTATGTGGAAGAGATAGTGGTTGAACAGTCATCATCCTTAAAACATACTTGTACTTTGACAACTATTACTCTTAGGATATTATTTGTTTGACCACTACTGTAACGCCCTGAATCTGATACACAAAATGCTACACGATTCTCATGACCCCAAAAGAATACAAGCTAACCTATGACTGATATCTGTACTTGAGAACTTACTAATATACCGTATAAATGCAGAATAAAAGGCTGAAAGGCCATAAGGTTCAAATATCTGATAAAACATATAATCTGATAATTCGATATATCAATACCATAACAACTGAAATAACTATCTGAACATACTGTAGTTTGAAAGCCTCTAAAATTAAAGGAATTGATGGGACATGTCCCCAACTCACTCTGAACTACTGAAATAATAAAGTAATGAAATAATCATGCTATTCTCAAATAATAAGGACTCACTTCTAGTTTGTCTGCTGAACATCTGATCTACTAAGGGTGCTCTAGATATCGTGCTTCTAAACCTATGGTATAAGACACCATAGCGCAAATGTGTCAGTACGATTGAATATACTAGTATGCAAGTGAGGTAGGTTGAATGCAAAGGGTTCATATGCATGAACAATACTAACTGACTGTACAACATGAATGTGATAATACATGCATGAATAAGTAACTTAAACTGAATTTGTGATAATACTGACTATTGAGTCTGAATACTAATAACATGAGTTACTGATAATTGATATAACTGATACTAAGTGACTGTATCTAACAGTCTAGTTTCTGATGGAACTAGCCGAGTTTCGTACTATACTGAGTGACTATATCTGATAGTCCTGGGTTCTACAGAACTATCTGGGTTTTATTACTGAGACTGAGACTGTAACAGTGGGAAGTAGTCATCTAACCAAAGTGCCATAAGTAAAACATTATAGTTGAGTAGGGGTCCAATCTGTAACCCCAATTGGAAGGGTGTCAATACTGCGCCACTAGTAAGGACAAGCTGTGAGTGACCCTTATCTGATAGTGTCCCCAAAAGAGAATGGTAGGACCCTTATCTGACAGTGTTAATCCAAATCATCAACCCTCATCGGTCAATGTTGATGTATCAACCTATGCTGGCTAAATAGTTCTTGAATATAAAGATTGCTTTGAAGAATCACACCCTCATCTGACTATGTATGTTCCCATCCTTGGGTTCACTCGATGCTGAATCCTACTCCCATCTGAATAGATACTGATCTAATTATACTGGACTTAACTGGACTGAGTTCACTAAGTTCTGTGGACTAAAAAAATATTACTAGTATCTATTAACATAACTGAGATTACTGAGATTACTGAGATTGCTGAGATTACTGAGTAAAGTTGGTCTATTACTGGATTTACTGAGTTTTCCTGATTTGTAAGACTTACTGAATTTACTGATTCATGGCTTAACTAAGAGTATCGTAAAAACTGACATTGGCTCTAAGCACACAACTAAATTATCAAGTACAAGTACCCCCAGGACTCGATAACATGAAACTAAAAAGGCATGACACTTCTTGAACACATGACCATAGTTAACAACTCTTAATTCAATCATTGGGGATTTTCATGAAGTACTTGTATGTCATAATCTTACATATGAATGGGAACGCATATAATATATCATAATTTCATAATTCTAGTCTCATGAGCATTCCATAAAACAACTACAAGGCATAGATTTAGAATAGGAGTCATTTTGAACATGTAGTTATAGCCCAAGTTCATCATGTAGATCAATAAGGATTCATAAAAACACAATTCTACTCACTTAGGCATTTTATCAAACATAAGGGGAGCATGCTTTGGTCATACTATTTTTAATGAATCTAGTTATCATGGTTACATTAATCAACTTGCAATGTGAAGGGTTTATCATGAACATTATATAAATCATAACATACTAGGACCAATTCTTGAAATTGATAGTCTATAACATGAATCAAACCCAACAATAACATGAACATGAATTTCAATTTAATTAAATCATGAATATTCATAAGTACACAATCTTTGAATTGAAAAGGGTTTCTTGAGCTTCATGGATGAAAGGAATCCATGAATCAACACTAAACATACCTTATAACATAAATCCTTAAAGTTTCTTGGAAAATTCTTGAGCCTTGTACATGAATTTTTGAAACAAGGATTTTTAGGGAAACTTGGGTGAATAATGAGATTTTTAGGTTATTTAGGGAATAATTTCATATTGGGGCTGACCTGGTTTGAGGGAAAATGACCTATTTTTCCTTAAAGATGCGAACATTTATTGATAGAAAAACTGGACATCGACGTGTTAAGCGACGCGGCACATCAATGGCCCCGACGCAATACCTGACGTATTGCGCCATGATCGTGCCAAGACTCAGTACTTTTGGCTCTGGTAATCTACAACAGTGTTAACCAACGCGATTGGTGACACGGAGTGCCAAGATTGCATTTGTCCACTGTTTTGGGACTTCGAACGTAGTCTAAATGAGTTCCGGAAAAGTCTGAAACTTGTCCGGGAACACTTATTGACCTTACCTGATCTTGAATTAATAAAAATATAGGTCATTAAAGGAAATTAAGGTCGTGAAATAAGGCAGCGAACTTTCAAAGGCTAAAATAAACTAAGTTCAAAAACTTAGCTAGAATTTTCTAAGTATGGGACCCCTTGACAAGCTTACAGGACTGAATTAAGCTTAGGATTTTCCGGGGTCTTACGATATATCCCCCTTGAGAACATTCGTCATCTAATGAGACTGACTAATATAGGAAAAAAGATACGCTGAGGTACATATTGAATATGAACAACTGAAACATAAGTACATGACTGACATTACTGATTTACTGAGATTCATTTTGAGCATGCATATCTAATGCATGATTTCATGACCGAACTAATTCATGAATACATGATTAGGATTTCTAATAACTGAATTTCTCACAAAGAAAATGCATATGTGATGCATGAATACGTGACTGAGCTGATACATGAATGCATGACTAAATATGCAATGGTAATCTAATACCGAGTTTGTACCTGAAATCTGAACATGAAAATGAATGCCAAGTTTGAAACTGGAATCTGAACATGAAACTGAATAAGCTTAAGGAAATCTATTACCTTGGGCTGACTTTGAGTTTGTAGAGAAGACACAAGGGTACTTGTCCTGGATATCTGCTTCTTCTTCCTAAGTAGCTCCCTTAGCGGACTTATTTTGCCAAAGAATTTTGACTAGAGAAAATTCTTTATTCCTCAGTCTAAGAGTCTGATTGTCAAGAATTTTGACAGAAATCTCTTCATAAGAGAGTTTTTTCTGAACATCTACACTCTCTATAAGGACTACAACTGCTGGGTCACCTATGCACTTTATTGGGAAGGAGACATGGAACACTGGATGGACTGCAGCTAGATCTAAAGGCAATTCAAGCTCATAAGCTATCTTACCGAAACGACTAAGAATCTTGAAGGGACCAACATATCAGGGATTGAGCTTTCCTTTCTTAATATGTTCACTCCCTTCATGGGAGAGATATTTAGATAAACATAGTCGCTAATCTCAAACTCAAGATCCTTTGTGCGCATATCTGCATAAGACTTCTGTCGGCTCTAGTTTCATGAACATTCCATCAAGAATCATAACGCATAACAATATCATAAAAGTCATTATTTTCATAAGAGTATAGCATGCATTTATCATTTAGTTCACAATTTAGCTATAATACATGATTTCTAGTATCTTAAGTATTTTATCAAGCATCTTACATGCACAACTTAGGAATAGGTGTAATCATCAAATTATTCATCATGAACAACCAAATTTACATGTTTCCAACTCATATGATATCATAGATCTATTCAAGATTAATCACATGAACATATTAAATCCATAATATAAACATCATGATATATGATTTAAAAGAGGGTTATTGAGCTTCATGGATGAAAGGAATCCATGAATGAACACTATACATATCTTAGTTCATAAATATATGAAGATTAACGGACAGATTCTTGAGTTTGAGTCTTGAATTTGGATCCCCTATTGAAAACCCTAATCTTATTCTTGAGAGTTTTTGAGAGAAGAGAGTATTTTGGTAAAAATAGGGCTAAATCCCGTGTTTTTGATATATATATATAGGGGTGGGAAAATGAACAAATTAACCCTCAAGACACGGAAGTGTAATGCTGAAAACCTTGGTACAAAGGCTACACAAAGGGCGACGCCTTTGGTAGAGCCTTTTGTACCCTGGGTGGCGCCTTTGGTAGAGCCTTTTCTACCCTTGGGCGGCATCTTTGGTAGGGATTTTCCCACAAATGCTACACCAAGGGAGGCGCCTCTTCATAGCCTTTAGCTACTAATTAAAAATCCAAACGAGCCCTAAACAGATTTTGAAAGTTTTGGAACTCATCCGGAATGTACTATTACCTTTCCCCATCGTAATGCAACTTGAAAATTGGAAAACAGAGGTCGGGAAGATTGTCAAATAAATCCCCCAAAGTTTGGAGGATTAAAATGAGACTAAGTGTTAAACACTTAGCTAAAATTTTCTAAGTGTTCGACCTTCTATAGAGCTTCAAGGAGCTAAATGAGCTGAATTTAAACGCAAGATTTTATGGGGTCTTACAATTTCCTTGCCTCTCGGATTCCTCACACTTAATCTCACAAGTGTTGTAAGCTTGCTTGTACTCAGGAAGGTGTTGAGAGGTGAACCAAATGTTTACAACGACTAAAAAAGACTAAGACACACAAAGGACCAAACATACGCTGAACGGTTTCAAAACTAACTTACAATCTAGTACTAGCTTGTAAGTTAGTAATGGAATCAATAAACAAAAATAAAAAAACAACACAATGAAAGTAAAAGATCACAATTTGAGCTTAAATATGTTGCGTGAACAGTAAAATGTGATGATGTGGCAGCCATATATTGGTTCGGTTTTATCAAATTTTATTTTCCAATTCAAGTCTTGATCCAATTGTAATTTGAAAATGGTGGGAATTGGTTGAGGAGGGAAAATAAGTCTTGAAATCCTCTTTCAAGTTCAAAAAGCAATACTTTACTTTTTTCCTCAAGACATGGTCCTTAAATCAAGGAGAGGTGGTTGAGAAGTGATTGATATGTCTTTGGTGATTGTAAAGTCTTACACCTTGTTCCTTCACTTTTAGGATCTAACACTTCACTTTATGCTTTATAATTTTATGAAGGAGGTAAAGAACGCAAGAACAATAACAACATTCACCAAGAATAACAACAATCTCTAAGAACAACCAACAACAAATCCACCAACCAATGGCCAAGTCCCTTTAGTGTTGAATTTCGGTTTTAACAAGAGATGAAGGTTGTGATGAAAAAAAAAAGAACACAACAACAACCTTTAAAGATTTATAACAACACGAACCAATGTTCAAATCCAACAACAAGAAGTCATCACATGTCCAAGAACACAACAATAACAACACATGGTCACACTTCAAGTTCACAAAAACAACTTCAATTTTTCAAGCTCAAATCTAGATCTTGACTCAAAGTGCTAGTGAACAAGAAAAACCAACACTTAGAAAAAACAAAGAAAAACAAACTCCAAGATATAGACAATAAAATAAGAAAAATCTCAGCCAAGACACAACAAGAACACATTTTCGGCCAAGACACAAAATGGACAGATTTGCACCTTTTTGGAATTTTCAGTTTTGAATACTATTTTTTTTAATTTTTCCACTGACAAGGCCAAGATTGATCTTATGGGAACAAGATCAAGCCATGCTATAATACCAAATGATACGATTAAAACAAGGGACATACGAAAAGGCTCAAAATAGTCAATAAATCAAGAGGAATCCGAGGACACTTTGAGAGCTAGCTTCGGCCAAACAACAACAACACAAGAATACAAGGAAACAAGGTGTATTCATTCACCAAAATAGCCATTAAAACGCGATGAACACAAGAAGATAGACAACAATATGATAAGGTCAATAACGACAACAAACGGTTACATGATAAATGAACAACAAGACCTAATGGTTTTCCTAAACAACATTAACTAAGACATGAAATATAGAGATAGATAGTGAGACATACACTACAATAAGACCTAAGAACCCAAAGACATATTAAATCTAAGGACCCCTAGAACTTACAATAGCAACACCACATCTTACGAAGACACGAGAGGGATTTCACCGATCAAGCACCATCATTTCCAAGCAATACACATTCATAAGTGCTTCCACACTTGCCATGTCCTAGGTTCGGCCTTGGGAGGATCTCTCTCTCTCTCTCAAGTGAAGTGTTCTTATTATTTCAATATCATGAGACAACTAACTAAAATAAAACCCTAACATGTTCCTTAGGTAGTTATTATAAAATAGAACACAAAAATATCCATAATACCCCTCAAGGTGAGGTTCCCCTCAAGTGTAAGAATGGAATGATTTTTGGTGTGTTTTGGACCTCTTCTACACTTTAATTGCACACATCAAGTGTTGGGGCCAACCCTCATAAGTCCATATCCGTGATTATTATTGTATCAGCGTCCATATAGTCTTACTCAACCTGGATGATCAGGACCCATAACTATTATGAATGCATCAACTGATTGACTATCATCTTCACTTTCTTGAGTTTTTACTCTCTCTATTTCAACCTACAATTCAGATCCAAAATGACCAAGTAAGTTGAGTTGTTTAAATATTTAATAAAGAACAAATGATCTTGATAAATTTTGAATTAGAAAATTTCATACTATTTTATTTTTAATTTCTTCAGATGAATCCTTATACACTCATCCAGATTTTCTTCCTCTAGTATCCACAAAGAATTTCTTGTTTGACATTGTACCAGAATTTTCCTTTTTTTATAGTTACACGCAAGTCAACATTAAAAAAAATTCAAGACAACAAGTTCATAGTAACAATATAAAAGAATACCAAAGCTCGCGAATTATAGCAAAACTTGTTTTGCCAATAGTATGAGGATACTTCCACATTTTTTTATTCTGTTTGTTAGCATCGGACTTATCCTGCAAGATAATAGGTACAGATAAGTATTAAAAAACAAATTGAAGTAGTGATTATGGAACAAAGTAATAACTGTACATATTCATATCATACCTTAGCTTCTTTAGAGTTCCAATACTGAAGCAAATCCACAAATACAGGTTCTGGAATAGTTTTTAGCCTATTTGTCATTCAAATTTCATCATTGGGGTAGGCATAGTACTGGTCTTTCATAAACCAGGATTTGTACCCTCTAAAAGCGGAATCAAGTGTATTGATAGCCCATCTTTTCTATTTTTGGGAATGTCATATTTCTCCTGTAATTTGGTGCAATCTGGTTAATGCAAAAACTATGAAATGATTTGAACTAGAAATCAGAATAGTGATAACTTTGACCTTGGATATAGCTCCACATATCATCATGTGTCTTCAACTTTGTCCAACTAATAAGATTAAGAGGACAAAATGTCCCATTCCTTGCCAAAGTGTCAAGAAAACTTCTAAACTCAGTGACCACTGCTTTGGTAGGACCAATAGGCTAATTCAACTCATTTAGCACTATTAGTTGACGCTCAGTTCATCCATGTACTGCTGCCATTTATGTAGCGCCTTTTTTTCTTTTGTTAATTAAGGGCCTACAATAATATGAACAACAAAATTACTGGAATGCAAATAATTTTTAAAATAGTATGAAGTAAAATTTATATATGCTTGCCTTCTCTAGATTGTTCATTTGCTTCAAAATTAGGAAGTTGTGACTAATCTTGTTACACTTGTTCTAGTGATAGTTGTGATGCACGATTATGTAATTTGACAATTCTTGGCACACTTGCTCCTCTACTGGTGCTATAGGTAAGATAGGATCCTGAATTACCTGTTTCACTTGTTCTTGTACTTGGGATCTAACTGGAACGTTGTTTGACTTCTCCTTCTGCTTGTGATGATTTTTCTTTGCATTTATGTAGCTTGTATTCTCCCTCTTCTTATCCTTCTTCTATTCTAGTATCTGTTTATTTTGTAATGCTGCTAGTGATCCATCTGAAACAAAGATCTTAACTTTTTGGTGATTTTTTGAACACCCTTCTTGATTCATGATT
>NC_061113.1:237345594-237369766 GCF_002878395.1 Capsicum annuum
TTCAACCCTATCCAAGATATCACTAGGAACATTATTATCCATTGTAGTCAAGAAGTTACCTACAAAAAACACAAACAAATTAGTTGTACAAAAAAAGTCCTCACACTCTATCTTTTTTTCTATAATGCCCTAAATCTGGTACCCGAAATACTACATGTTGCTCATGACCCCGAAGGACCACAAGTAACCCATGACTGATATCTATACCTAAACACTGCATAGTAATAATAAATCATAAATACGGAAACATGAACTGAAAGGCCATGAGGTTCAATACTTATACATAACTGAAAATATGGTATAACAATACCGAAACTAAATACAAATACTAAAATACTGAAGCCTGAATATCTAGTCTAAAAGCCTCTAAACTGTCTGAATGGGGAGTCGATGGGATAGGTCCCCAACTAACTCCAACTACTGAAATAAATTGAAAATTAAAATAATAAAATAATCATGATGTCCTTGAAGGATGAGGACTCGCTACTAACTCTGACTACTAAACTGGGATGCTACTAATGCTCTGGAGCTCGTGCTTCTAAACCTATGGCATAAAATAAAATACCACAGTGCAAATGCATCAGTACGTTGGAATGTACTGGTATACAAGTGAGGTAGGCTAAATTCAATAAGGTTCACATGCATGAACAATACTAACTAACTGACTAATATGAACGTAAGAATATAGGCATAAATACGTAACTGAAACTGAGATCTTGATATGGTTGAATACTAAGTTCTGACTACTGAATCTATTGATAACATGGATTCACTAACATCTGAGTTTATGACTACTGGGATACTGAATAACTGAGTTTACTGATATTGATAACTGAGTCAATGATAAGTGAGGACTGGTACTGTATTACTGAATACTGAGGGACTGATGTTATACTACTAATAAATGAATAACTGTTTCTGACAATTTTGATTATAAAGAACTGGTTTGTTTATCTGTACCTGATAGTCATGTATTTGAACATATATATATATATATATATATATAACATGAGTTGCTAATAACTGATATAGCTGATACTAAGTGACTGTATCTGACAATCCTGAATCTGAAAAACTATCTGAGTTCTTTTACTGAGATTGAGACTGAGACTAAAACTGAGAATGTGGGAGGTAATCATCTAACTGATATGCCCCAGAACTGAGATGGTGGGTTCCAACCTATAATCCCAGCTGGAAGGGTGTCAAAACCATGCCACAGGTAAAGACAAGCTGTGAGTAACCCTCATCTGACAGTGTCCCCAAAAGAGAATAGTGGGCCCCTCATCTGACAGTGCTTATCTACCTCATCAACCCTTGATCTAATAGAATTGATGTCTCAACCTATGATGGCTACATAGTTCTCGAATACAAGGGTTGTTTCTAAGAATCACAACCTCATCTGAAAGTATGTGTTCCCATCCTTAGGTTCATTCGGTGTTGAATCCTACTCCCAACTAAATTTAAACTGAACTGAACTGATACTAATGGTATGGTTTAGCTGAGCTAAACTGGTTTTACTGAGTTTCGTTGACTGACTCATCTAATTCCCTACTGACTGACTCATCTGATTTGTTGACTGATTAATGGTTAGGTATTGGCCATAAGAGTTTGAATGATACTTAGTCTGAATAACTGGGCTGAGTATATAGAGCTAACTGAGTAATGTGAGATAGCTAAGCGTGAATTTGTGAAATACTGCATTAACTAAGGATTCAATACCAAACGTATGACATGATTTTGAAACATTCCAAAGACTGGGATACTGAAATACTAATAACTGATTAACTGACAACTGTACGCTATGGTCTAGCAATTCTGAAATTGATTACTTAATTGAAGCTGACATTATAACTAAGACTGTAACTGGGACTCATAATAAAACTAAATGCCAGGTCCTAATAACTGAATACTGATAACTGAGGGTTAGGTTGATATTGAAATACTTGATTCTGAGATTTGAACACTGATTACTGAAGTTGTAATTGGTACGGCAACTGAGTTATGATAGTCACACAATGAAGGCTGACATAAGTCAAGGATCTGAATGTACCTTCATATTCCGATCTTTCCCAATTTCTAAGTACTACCTCTTGCTAGCCATTTACTTGCACTAACATGACATTTAAGCCTATCTTCATAACTACACCCTCATGTAAACAAGCATGCAAAAATCTTCTCTTAACATGTAACATTCACTTTAACATCTAAGCAACTGCTCATCGCTACACTGCTTTCACAAAGAGAGCTTACTGAAGGGTTAAGTCAGGGGATCTGATGTATGAATAGACATTAAATGAACTTAATGCCTGACTGAAGCCTGAGGAATAGAGTATAAACATCATGGACTCACCAAGAGGTCTAAACAAAGGATATGCATAAAATAATCTAAATTTAACTGATCAGTAGGGGCATAGCATGAGTCACGAAAGCTGAGTATACTGTAAAACATGATATGTGTACATGAATCATGAGATACATGACCTGAATTTGGAGTTTTCTATTTTGGTGGGATATGATCTGTATTACTGAGGGGAATAGAACTGAACCCCTTATGTTGGGGACTAAAATCGTACATGATTCTATACAAAGCGTATGAATATAAGCTGTGTTCATATAATGGGGATGTGATGCATACATAGGTATCATGCCGACTGGAGTACAAAACTTTACTCTGAGGTAAGTATGGGTCAAGAATCGTCTCCCCTTACTGCTTTTCTATTCATACTGGCACTACTACTGGAATTCTGAGAGCCTGACTTAGTTACTTGATCTATTATCTCCCCCTTAACTTTAAGCCATCATCTTAAGTCTATTAACACTCGACTGAACTCTGAACTGAACTGCAATCATCATCACATACTTACACTTTGTTCAACACATGTCTGCCGTACTAAACACATCATCTACTTCTGTTTCCAACTAATATCATATCCACACCTTCACACTTAATTTCAAATCAATGGTCTTAATTTCTTGCTTGCACTGTTCAAGCCTACTGGTTTACCTCGATACAACTATCCCCATGAGTACATAATCTATTCAATCTGGATATCATTATCCCAACTCTACTACTGCTAAAATCCTGGGTTCATACTTCTAACTCTAGGCCTATGCTATCATAGGAATCAGAGAAGGGATCTGATAACCTATCTAAATTTGGGTTCTAGAAAAAGTTGTCATGATTATGGATGAAATCAGTACAACTTTGGAACATAACTAAACTGATAGGATATTGTTGAGTTTGTGGGCAATCCCATAGCTGTCTTCAAGGATTGTCTGAGGAAGCCCTATCTTTAGGACCTTGAGCTCCATTGTTTTGGTTACCTTGGAAGAAAGGTGGAGTTGACATTAGTGGAGCACGATGAGAATCTACATGAGTTTCTTAGGAAACCTCTCTACAGCAGATTTGAAATATGAAAAAGGGAAACTATTTCTAAAACATCTCATAGCCTCCTGCACGTAAGTGTGGTGCACAACACACCCATGTACAAGACACTACTAGATATGGCTTTCAGATTTCCTCGGACACTGTTGAACCTGGCTCTGATACCAAGTTTGTAACACCCCAAATCAGGTACCCGGAATGCTACACGGTGCTCATGACTTTGAAGGACCACAAGCTAACCCATGAATGATATCTATACCTGAACAGTGTAAAATAATAATAATAATAATATCATAAATGCGGAAACATAAATTGAAAGGCCATAAGGTTCAATACTGATACATAACTGAAAATATGGTATAACGATACCGAAACTGAATACAAATACTAAAACTACTGAAGTCTGAATATCTAGTCTGAAAGCCTCTAAACTGTCTGAATGGGGAGTCGATGGGATAGGTCCCCAACTAACTCCAACTACTGAAATAAATTAAAAATTAAAATAATAAAATAATCATGATGTCCTTGAAGGATGAGGACTCGCTACTAACTCTGACTACTAAATTGGGATGCTACTAATGCTCTGGAGCTCGTGCTTCTAAACCTATGGTATAAAATAAGACATCATAGCGCAAATACATCAGTACGTTAGAATGTGCTGGTATACAAGTAAGGTAGGATGAATGCAATAGGGTTCACATGTATGAACAATACTAACTAACTGACTAATATGAACGTGAGAATACAGGCATTAATATGTAACTGAAACTGAGATCGTGATATGGTTGAATACTAACTTCTGACTACTGAGTCTATTGATAACATAGATTCACTGACATCTTAGTTTACAATTACTAAGATATTAAATAATTGAGTTTACTGATATTAATAACCGAGTCACTGATAAGTAAGGACTGGTACTGTATTACTGAATACTGAGGGACTGATGTTATACTACTGATAAATAAATAACTGTTTCTAACAGTTCTGATTTTAAAGAACTAGTCTGGTTGTCTGTACCTGATAGTCGTGTATCTGAACATATATAAACATATATATATATATATATATATATAACATGAGTTGCTAATAACAAATATAGCTGATACTAAGTGACTATATCTGAAAATCTATATTCTAATGGAACTTACTGAGTTTTGTACTGTTCTGAGTTGACTGTATCTGACAGTCCTAAATCTGAAGAATTTCTTGTTTGACATAGTACCAGAATTTTTCTTTTTTTTCTAGTTACACATAAGTCAACATTAAAAATATTTCAAGACAACAAGTTCATAGTAACAATATAAAAGAACACCAAAGCTCGCGAATTATAGCAAAACTTGTTTTGCCAATAGTATGAGGATACTTCCACATTTTTTTATTATGTTTGTTAGCATCAGAGTTATCCTACAAGACAGTTGGTACAAATAAGTACTAAAAAACAAATTGAAGTAGTGATTATGGAACAAAGTAATAACTGTACATATTCATATCATACCTTAGCTTCTTTAGAGTTCCAATACTGAAGCAAATCCACAAATACAGGTTCTGGAATAGTATTTGGCCTCTTTTTCATTCAAATTTCATCATTGGGGTAGGCGTAATACTGGTCTTTCATAAACCAGGATTTGTACCCTCTAAAAGCTAAATCAATTGTATTGATAGCCCATCTTTTCCATTTTTAGGAATGTCATATTTCTCCTATAATTTGGTGCAATTTGGTTAGTGCAAAAACTATGAAATGATTTAAACTAGAAATCAGAACAGTGATAAACTTTGAACTTTGATATAGCTCCATATATCATCATATGTCTTCAACTTTGTCAAACTAATAAGATTAAGAGGACAAAATGTTCCATTCCTTGCCAAAGTGTCAAGAAAACTTCTAAACTCGGTGCCCACTGCTTTGGTAGCACCAATAGGCTGATTCAACTCATTTAGCACTATTAGTTGATGCTCAGTTCATCCATGTACTGCTGCCATTTATGTAGCATGTCTTTTTCTATTGTTAATTAAGGGCCGACAATAATATGAACAACAAAATTACTGGAATGCAAATAATTTTTAAAATAGTATGAACTAAAATTTATATATTCTTGCCTTCTCTAGATTGTTCATTTGCTTCAAAATTAGAACGTTGTGACTAATCTTGCTGCACTTGTTCTAGTGATGGTTGTGATGCACGAGTGGTGTAATCTGACAATTCTTGGCACACTTGCTCCTCTACTGGTGCTACAGGTAAGATAGGATCCCGAATTACCTGTTTCACTTGTTCTTGTACTTGGGATCTAACTGGAACGTTGTTTGACTTCTCCTTCTACTTGTGATGATTTTTCTTTGCATTTACGTAGCTTGTATTCTCCCTCTTCTTATTCTTCTTCTATTCTAGTATATGTTTATTTTGTAATGCTGCTAGTGATCCATCTGAAAACAAAGCTCTTAACTTTTTGGTGATTTTTTGAACACCCTTCTTGATTCATGATTGTTCAACTTTGATCTGCAAGTTGAAAAATATATAAAATAGGTTGAGTACTATAATTCCAGATAACAAGCATCAATGAAGAATGTTTCTTGTTTCCTTTTGGATGAAACATACTAATAGAACATACTAATACGTTTAGTAGTATGTAGTTTTTGGTTTCTGTAAATTGCTAACTATAAAGAAACAATTAGCTTGTGTAAGATTACATATGTTATCAAGGCTCATTAATACGGGATAAGATTAATGAAATCTAATTAGCTTGTGTAATCTTAACTTAAAGCATGACAGTGAACATCTTTAGAAGATTATAGGTCAAATAGAGGTACAATAACAATCTGTAGCGCAACCATGATATTAAAGTCTTTGAAGTCATTATTGATAGAGGAGAATTCCTTTCCAATTTTTTTTATTATAAAGGCACATAAGGTATGTCTAATAAATAAATAGAAAAATTATTCTTTGCGTAGATATCACTTCCTCAGAGTGTTCTCTCAGAGTATGGATTTTTTTTCAATTTCTTGTGGACAGTACTTCATTTTGATTTTTTTTTCAATTTCTAGTGGATAACATTTATTTCCTTGTAATGAAAGAAAGTTAAGACCTGGCGTTGACATTAATATCCTTTACATGCAAATCAAACATAGACAAGCAAATTTCAGTAGTACCCTTTAACTAAAATGTCCAGTATGGCACAAAAGGAGCAAAAACATACTAATACTTTTAGCTATTGAGAAAATGCAAGGAAAAAGTGCAAACCTGCTTCTTCCCATTCATCAAAATAATAAGGTGAGTCACAACATATTTGAGCCCCTTCATCCGAAAATATGCTAACTTATCCTATTAACAATTGGCATAATATGACCAACTCTACAAAAACAGAATTGCAAAACATGAACAACTCTAAGAAATATTCACAATTACCATAAAAATGAATAGCTCAACAACAACAACAAATACCAAATGCTTTAAATGCATAGATCAACCTCACTTACCTCAAATCTCCCACATGTGCCCTCAATTTGCTTCAAATGATTATTCTAGACAATTAAAAATATGAACAACAGCTTTTAATAAATTGTCAGCAATTAGTAGGTTAACAAAATCCTAAATCAAATGAAGTAGAAAAAAACAGAAAGTGGCCAAATACGAAAGATCAGATGAACCAATAGAAACTAAAAATGGTTTTACAATCAAAAGTTGAGGGGGGGTGGGATTTTACCAATGAGACTACGATCCTCTTCAATGATTCAGTATATTTCTTTCAATCACACTTTGACAATTCTGCAAAATTGTACTATTTTACAATAAATTTCTAAATGAAAACAATTAAAATGATATAAACAAGCATGAATATAGGATACGTATTCAAAAGGAAATGAACACTCACAAAAGATGAAAATAATGATGAGCATATACTCAGATGAATTTATTTGTCTAATCAACTACCTCCATCCAATCCCAACCTGTATCATCAAACTTATCCTCTTCTTCCGATGTTTCTACAACTATATCTTCTATATGTTCTTCAGTAGATGGATACATCAACTTGAGTTTGAGGGGGAATGTTGAGATATTGGATACATCAACTTGAGTTTGATGGAGAATGTTGAGATTTACCTTCCATCTATTTTGTGATTTTCATTAATGGTAGAATATTTTTATTTTTTCATTTTAGTCTAAGAATATTTTATATTATTTATTTTCCTTAAGGTCTAGAGTTTATTAATTACAAAATATTTAATCTTATAGCTATAAGGAAAATATCATATTTTTTATTTATTTATTTTATTTAGTTTCTTATAAATAGAGATGTAATCTTCTATTTGAATTAAGGAAAAGAATCAATCAATAGTTTTCATTCAATTTCTATTTAATCATCTTTCTTGTCTCTTTCATTATACATCATAGAGATGGAAAGGGTTGTTTTCCAGTGAGTTTTGGTGAGGGTGGCCAAAATATTGATCGTCACCGGAAAAAATCGTTCTGTCTATCCTCTGTTCACTGTCTCTCCCTCAACTTTCTCTCCCTCTATTCTCAATTGTTCATTTTCTCACAGGTGTGTGTGTATTGGTGCACATAGTAGTGTGTGAGTTCATTCTTTGTATTGGTAAAAAAACTAGAAGATGGATAAGTGTTGTGAGCTTTGTGGGTGTTGTTGTGTATGGAAAACATGGAGATACTTTTCAATGTAGTATGGTGTGTGAATTCTCCTCTGGATAGGATAAAATTGTTGTGTGTTTTACTATGAGAGTATATGTGAATCAATGGAATTGTGAATGATGGTGTTGTGTAAGTGTCTTTTACAGTGAGGTGGGTATTGTGTGTTGTCTATATGGCGTTTCCTCTGTGTGTATGTATATGCTGTGAAGTGTATTGTGAGTGGGGTGGGGTATGTAGGTAGAAGGGGGTAGGGGGTAGGGAGTAGGAGGTGTGAGGTCGCAAAATTAATTAGGATGGGTGCTCAATTTGTTCAGGGTTTGTTAGGATAATATGGTTATGGATTTGTTTATTTTGATTTTAGTAAGGGAATTATCACATGATTGAGGGTGCATGGTAAGATGGGGTAAATAAGTAAAAATACACTCTCGGAAGGGATAAAATTATGTGTCTACACCTTCGAGATCCTCTTTGACACTGTTAAGTGTTGAAAATGATGAAAATGAAATGCCAATAAATAATATAATGTGAATAACAAATATTGACATGCCTATGCCTTAATTTCATTAGTTGGTATTAGTTTTTGATGTGGAGCTTTGGTATGGATTTGTAGCAGGTTTGATTTTCTTTTTTTTTTTTCTTAGAGGAGCATAAATAATGAATAACAAATATAAGTATTGATGTATGTTTTACTATTTATTTTAAACTTATGAAAGTAAAATAAGTAAGAAAAATATGTCTAATAAACTTCTTTATATAATTATCATGATCTTATCGTCGGTTTATCTGGAGATATTGTAGTGAATAATATCAAATTGAATTTATATATGAAGATTTAAGGTTCAATATTTACATCAAGATTGAAAAAGAACTCAAAGCCTCCTGTTATTGAGTAGGAATATATAAATGAATCCCAACAACAACAAGGAAACTATCTGAGACGATCTGCATTTTGATACTTCAAATTTCTTGATCCCCTTCATTTTCTATATTTACTTTTTCATTTTTTTTGTGTGTTTTATTTTAAAGGTTTTAACTACAAAAATAAATCATAGTTGTTATAGATAGGCATTAGTTGCTCATGTGGAAGTTGAGAAATATATATAGTACTTGCATGTATGTTTTCCATTATTCAATAATTTTCAGGAATTTAATTAACACGAATCCATGGATTGTTGATTATGATATTATTTTTTTTATGAAAAAATCATTGGCTAATCACAGTGAAGTTAGAAGATTTTCTTTTATAAAATTAAAGTGATTTTATGAAATTGAACTCATTGACGCGAGATACACATGCTCGTCGTATCTAGTCTTCCAACAAACTAGAAGAAGGCAAAGGATGTGTAGAAGGTATGTTATTTTTTGTAGTTACGCCATCCTTCTTGTTTATGAAACGTATTTTACAATTATCTCATGTTTGATTTGCTTAAATATTTTTAAAAATATTTTCTAGATCAACTTATTTTTCTCAAATTTATGAAAAATGATTTCCCTTCAAAAACTAAGAAAAACACTTTTCAAACTCTCTTTCAACCTCACTATCAAGTTGAAATCTTCTTACAACTCTCAAAATCATTCACCCCTACCCCTATCGCCAATCCTCTTCCAACCCCACCCTTACCACCCCCATCCAAGAAATTATTTAATTTTTTAAAAACTATTTCAAAATTTTTTCGTACCCCATTCCTTCCCTACCCTGACCCCTCCCTTCTACTAGCTCCTTTCAAAAAAGTATTTAATTTTTTAAAATTAAATTCAAACTTTTCTTACCCACACCCTAGCAGCCCCCTCCCCCTATTTTTTTTTAATTTACTTTTCAAAAAAAAAATTCAAAACTATTTTTTTTTAATTTACTTTGCAAAAAAAAATATTCAAAACTTTTTTTCTTACCTCTCCCCCACCCCCCTAAGAAAAATATTTAATTTTTTAATTTATTTTTTAGAAAATATTTCAAAACTTTTTTTTACCCCACACTTCTTATCCTATCCGCTCTCATTATTTTTTTTTATCAAATATATACAAATACTTTTAGAAAATATTTTTCAACTTGTATAATGAACAAAAGAATATAAATAAGAAACAATTGATTTTTCCAGAAAATGTTTTCCTCCTCCATATGGAACACACCCTAAAAAAAATATATTTTGGGGTTAAAAATTATTTTTCTAAAAAATATATTCTATTCTTTAGCTAAACACCAAAATATATTTTTTGAAAATAGTTTTTTCATCGGCAACCAAACACTAGAAAATATTTTCAAAAAAATTTTCACTTATCAACCAAACATAAGAAAATAAGTTAGAAACCAACTTGTTTCCATGAAAACATTTTCCATGAAAAATATTTTTGTTCATACCAAACATATCCAAAATCAAATTCTATTTCAGTTTTTATATTTGTTGGTTTTTTTTGTTTAAAATAAATTTGTCAATTCTGGCTCCTAGTTTAACTAGATAAATAGGTCTGTCTCTCTAGAGTTAACTTGTTTTCTAAATATTTTTCTAAAAGAGAATATTTTTCCTTTTTGTCTTCCTTTTTTAATTTGGTGAAACGTACAAGCCTTAAAGCAATAAGATATAATACCCTTATTGCATGTAAATATGAAAACCCGAAAGTACACTTTCAGCACGCATGTCAACCACGTGGCAGCTTCAGCTACTCTACTTACCAGCCGCTCTAACGTCACTCACTATATAAGAGAAGTGAAAAACCCTAACGCCTTTTGTATCAGAAAAATCCCCCTTTCGATTGTCGAACCCCTACCGAAACCTTTGTAAATCGTTGCTTTTTGTGTCGGCAGAGAAAGAAATGGCAAGAATTCACGATGAAGATGGGCTATTTGAGCTGACGGTGGAGGATTTGAAAAAAATGGCTAAGGGAGATGATAGTCCTTTATTTTATGCGTAGAAATGAATATCGATGTATTAGAAAATATAGGAAGGAGTTATGTGTGATGTTCGTTAAAGAATTTGAATTGGATATAAAATTAGGAGGAAATGAGATTTGTTGCGATATTAGGATTGATTAAAGAGGAAAATGAACTTGTTGGATCCCGTATACGTAAATGGAGATCGTTTTGCTGTGTCTAAGAATAAGAATTGGTCTTTTATGCGTAGAAATTAATATGGATATAGGATTAGGAGGAAATGAGATTTGTTATGGTATTTAGATGAATTAAAAAGGAAAATGAATTGTTAGATCTCGTATATGTAAATGAAGATCGATTTGTCAAGTGTAAAAATAAAGATTGATCTTTTATGCGTAGACATAAATATCGATGTATTAGAAAATATAGGAAGGAGTATATGTGTGATGTTTGTTAAAGAATTTGAATCAGATATAGGATTAGAAAGAAATAAGATTTGTTGCGGTATTACAATAGATTAAAGAGGAAAATGAACTTGTTGGATCTCATATGTGTAAATGGAGATCATTTTGTTGTATTTAAGAATGAAAATTGGTCTTTTATGCGCAAAAATAAATATCAATGTATAAGAAAATATAGAAAGGAGTATATGTGTGATGTTTGTTAAAGAATTTGAATCAGATATAGGAATAGGAGGAAATGAGACTTGTTGCGGTATTAGGATTGATTAAAAAGGAACATGAACTTGTTAGATCTCGTATGTGTAAATGAAGATCGATTTGTTATGTGTAAGAATGAAGATTTGTCTTTGATGCGTAGAAATGAGTATCGATGTTTTAGAAAATATAGGAAGGAGTATATGTGTGATGTTTGTTAAAGAACTTGAAAAGGATATAGGATTAGGAGGAAATGAGATTTGTTGCGATATTAGGATTGATTAAAAAGGAAAATGAACTTGTTAGAGGTAACGCCCCAAAATCTAATCCCGAGACGTCACACGGTGCTCAAGACTACGAGTAGCCTTAAGCTAACTCTGTCTGCCTCCTACTAAGTCTGAATACCATAATAAAGGAAATATAGACATAAGAGTCATGCTAAATGTGGAAAACTGAATGAAATATCTAAGAATAATCTGAATATAATATCTGAAAATCAATACCGAATAATCTGACTATAAACTAGTTGTTCGACAAGCCCTACTACTAATATCTAGAGAGTCACTGGGACAAACCCCCAACTAAATCAAACTGTCTGAAAACAGTACTAAATCATATAAACTAAGAGGTTGCAAAATCTAAATGAATAATTCCCCAAACTATGAGGACTTACTAACTATCGGACGTTGATGGAGATGCTTGAACTACTCTCGCTGCTGATACTGAGCACCTAAACCTACATTATGAGATAATGTAGCACATAGACGTATATGTGGATTAGTTCTTTGAGGATGTACTGAGTATATGAGGGTGAAATGCAAAAGTAAAACATCATCTCATCATCATATTTTGTAAAATAATGCATGCTAATGTAAATGACTCACATAAGCTGGAATATCTGAAAATTAAAATCTGTAATAATAAGAAGCAAATAATACTTTATAAATCTAGTGAGTCATAACATTTAGTTCTAAAATCTGTGCTAGTATTCTGTCTATATATCATACTATCTAAGTGTAAAAGAGCTCACTCTGAATCTAAAATTTGAAAGCTAAAATCTGAAGCTAATATCTTTTTGTAAAGCATAATATGAATAAAACTGTAAGCTTTTACATTTAGATTTCTAAAAGCTTTTCTATTATGCTGTAAGCTTAAAACTTTAGGGAATTCTTTTAAAAGTTGTTCTGTAAAACTTCTCTATTAGAGAGGTTCTTCCAATCGACATAAACCATGTGAGCTTCATGGGAGTCCAATGTCTCGTCCTCCTAAGAAAGAAACCTCGCATTGGGGAAAGGTGTCATACTCTTGCCAGGGAGTATAACCTAGGCCAGTTGATCACATCTATAACTGTAATCCATATTGGAAGGAGAATAATTTGAATCTGTACCTACATTGGATATGAAGTTCTAGGGAAGATTGGGCACGCTAATCCCACACTTCCCGCTCGGTGCTAAATACTACTCCATTTAATTTTCTACGCTCAAATTGTTGGAAATCCACTTTAAAACTTGCATAATGGTTTATTACATAAAACAATTGTATATTTATCAGAATTCAATCTATAAGTAAAGCTCATGATTTTTGTAATCTGTAATAAATCTGTAAAGTGGAGATCAAATCTTATCTGAGGATCAAAAGATCAAAGATTTATTGAAAATATAAAAATAATCTGCTCATAAGATGCTTGAAGAATCATCTTTCTTGAAACATCAACATATAATCTTGGGCTTTATAACCCATACATCAAGTTCATATAAAAATATCATAATAACCATGCTTGGTTTTGTAATTAAAAGTTTGGTTTGGGGCACAAGGATGGAAGAAGATCCTTGTTCATAAACCCCACATACCTTAGTAGATGATTAGATGAAGAATCTTGAACTATTGATTCCTAATTGAGTTCTTGGAGCTGAGTTATTGATTTTCTTGTCTTGGGAATCCTCAATTTAGGGCTTTCTCGGAGAAACTATTGAGATTTTAATTTCTTGGAGAAGAAGCATTGGAGCTTTAGGGTTTTTATTCGAGAGAGAATGGATAAAAATAAGCCAAAAATGCTTTGAATATGTTTAATCTTGTGTTTTGGACTGATTGGGGATTGGGAATTGACAAAAATACCCCCTTTTAAACTTCTAAACGGAACTGGAAAAACAACATTTTCTGAAATGGAAGGCCACAGCGATACACCACTATCACGGTGGCTTACTGGAAAAAGGAAAATTGGGAACTGGAAGTTCTCCGCGATGTGGAGCTATCACGGTGCCCCTTTGGAATGCCATTTTGGCCATTATCGTGATGCGATGAAATTGCGTAGACTTACTGGAATTCTACAATTGGGAAATTGGACCTCTTGGTGATGCAGGTCTATCGCGGAGGGCCACTGGATTTTTACAATTGGGAATTTACACTCCCCCAAGACTCGGTGGGTGCCCAGGTGGCACACTGCTTTACTAAAAATGCCCTAAATTCTTAATCGAGTGTCGGATTTGGGCAAATTTGGTATCGATGGAAAGCTTATTCAATTTCCAACACAATGAAAAGTATAAATCTGAAAAATTCCACATGGAATAAATATGACTCACTTTTAAAGATAACCTTTGAAATTCTAGGGACGAAATTAAGCAAGGAAAAAGTGCGGGGTATTACAATATCTCCCCTTGGGAACATTCATCATTGAATGTGGCTAGTTAAGTTGAGAATGCTGAGGAATATGAGGCTATAAGCTATCATACACAACTGAAATGAACTGTATGACTGGATCTCAACATAATAAGCTACTAAACTAATCTATGAGTGCATGAGTTTGCATGAAAAATATAATATAGCTGAATCTGATACTAGAAAAGAGATGAATGAAGGAAGACTATTACCTTCATAAGAATATGGGTTCGTGGAGAAGAGATGAGGATGCTTGATAGGCATGTCTGCTTCTGCTTCCCAAGTATCACCCTCAACGGAATGATTTTACCACAGAACTTTGACCAAGGGAACTTATTTGTTCCTTAGTCTACAGATCTGATGATCAAGAATCTCTATTGGAACTTTTTCATAAGAAAGGCTATTCTGAATATTTGTAATTTCTACAGGAACTATAACAGCTAAATTGTCCATGCATTTCTTTAACAAGGATACATGGAACACTAAATGAACGAAGGATGAATATGCGAGTAGCTCGAGTTCATACGCTACCTTTCCAGCACGACTCAAAATATGGAAGAGGCCTAAAAATCGAGGAATAACCTTCCCCTTTTTGCCAAATCCCTTCACCCCTTATGGGTTAAGCTTTCAAATACACAAGATCATCAACCTTAAACTCAAGATCTCTTTTTCTTACGTCTGCGTAAGATTTCTGACAACTTTGGGCTGCTTTCCTTTCAATCTCTCTAGAATCAATTGAACTTTCTCCATGGCTTCAAACACCATGCTTTGCCCAATCAAATTAGTTTCACCCACTTCAAACCAACTAACTGGCGATCTACATCTTCACCCATAAAGAGCCTCAAACGGAGCCATCTGAATACTATCATGATAACTATTATTATAGAAAACTCAATCCATGATAAATTCTCATCCCAACTACCTTTAAAATCAAGAACACATGCCCTCAACATATCCTCTAGGGTATGAATGGTCCTTTTTTCTTGATGATGCAACACAATTCTAAGATGTCTACATGATCATCCTCACTATGAGAGTAGACAAGAATATCATCCATAAAGATTATGACAAATATGTCCAGATACTGTTTGAACACTCCGTTCATCAAATCCATAAAGGTTGCTGGGGCATTTATTAGCCAAAGGGACATGACTAGAAACTCAAAATTACCATAACGTGTTCTGAAATCTATTTTTGGGATATCACATTCCCTTACTTTAAGATGATGATAGCCGGATCTAAGGTCTATTTTTGAGAAATAACTTGCACCTTGAATTTGATCAAATAAGTCATCAATTCTAGGAAGAGGATATTTGTTCTTGGCTATAACTTTAGTCAACTGATGATAGTCAATGCTATTCACAAAGATCCATCTTTCTTTTGCACGAATAGGATAGGAGCACCCTAAAGAGAAACACTAGGCCTTATGAAACCTTTATCTAAAAAATCTTTGAGTTGCTCTTTCAACTCTTTAAACTCGGCGGGAGCCATATGATATAGAGGTATTGAGATGGGCTGAGCATCTAGAAGAAGGTCAATTCATTAACTACACTGACTGACTAAACTGTTGGAGTCTCAGACGTAGTGTCCTTTACTAGAACCAGATAATAGATACACCATTTGGAAATCAACTTTTTGGCCTTAATACAAGATATAATATGACTCTTGAGAGACACCGAATCACCGACATTCTAGGGATGAAATTAAAATAGAGAAAAGTATGGGGTATTACATTAGATCTCGTATGTGTAAATGAAGATTGTTTTGTTATGTGTAATAATGAGGATTGGTTTTTTATGTATAGAAATGAATATCTATGTCTTTAGTGTAAAAGGATGAAATAAGATTGATATCTAATGTGTTTAAAAAAGGGATGAATATTGATATCTTCTTTGTTAATGAAATGGATGAAGATTGATATCTTATGTGTTAAATAAATGAATGAATATTGATATCTTCTGTGTGAAAAAACTGAATGAAGTTTGATTTTGCTACGTAAAAAACATGAATAGTTATTCTGCGTAGAAATGAATTTCTTTTGCATAAAAATGAAGATATCTTCCATGTAAAAATGAATATATATTATGTGTAAAAATGAAGATCTCTTATGTATAGAAATAAATGTTATCTATAAATATGAATGAAGCTGTAGAAATGAAGATCTTTGGTAAGAAATCACATAGAATTTTAAAAAGTCTGTAAAGAGCTAAAACACCATTTTTCTCATAGCTGTCCAAAGTTTAGACAATTTGAGACAATTTTAGATTCTAGTGATGCATTCTCATTTTTATGTTCATATGGATTCAAATTTGATGAATGCACCGAGGAGTGTATGAGTAACAGTATCTTACCCATTCTGGTGTCTAAGAAATGTCCTGCCCTTTATAGTATGATAGAGGGTATGGCTGCTGTGGTGATCCAAAAGTTTTTTGGTCCTGATGTAATTATGTTCTCTCTCACTCTCTCTTTCTCTCTCTTTCTACACATATATATGTATCTTGGAAGCTTACGTACTATATTACATTTTCAATTGAGAACAATGGGGGTGAAGAGCTTTTCAAAGATGAGGTCTAAAAAGCCTCTAATAGGAATTTTATTGTTCCCCATTGTAAGTATAAACTCTAAGTTGTTGCTGAATGAAGACCAGAAGGTTTGTGCTTAGAATGGGGAATAATAAAATTCCTATTGGCGGCTTTATAGACCTCAACTTGGAAAATCTCCTCACCCCTGCTGTTCTCAATTAAAAATGTAAAATAGTACGTAAGCCTATAAGATTCATATATATGTATAGAAAGATAGAGAGAAAGAGAGAGAGAGAGCATAAATACATCAGGGCCAAAAAACTTCTGGATCGCCACAACAGCCATACCCTCTATCATATTATAAAGGGCAGGACATTTCTTAGCTACCAGAATAGGTAAGATTCCGTTACTCTTACACTCCTTGGGGCATTCATCAAATTTGTATCTCTATCAACATAAAAATGAAAATGCATCAGTAGTTTCTAAAATTGTCTCAAATTGTATAAATTTTTGACGGCTATGAGGAAAATGATGTTTTAGCCCTTTATAGACTTTTTAAAATGTATGTCTTTTCTTACCAAAGATCTTCATTTCTGCACTGTCGTTCATTTTTATAGATAATATTTATTTTTATAACGAAGAGATCTTCATTTTTACTCATAATATATATTCATTTTTACAAGAAAGATATCTTCATTTTATGCAAAAGAAATCTTCATTTCTACGCAGAACAACTATTCATGTTATTACAAAGAAGATATCGAACTTCATCCAATATTTTCACACGGTAGATATCAATCTTCATTTATTTATTTAACATAAGATATCAATATTCATCCATTTCATTAACAAAGAACATATCAATCTTCATCCATTTCAATAACAAAGAAGATATCAATCTTCTTCCTTTTTTTTAAACACATTAGATATCAATTTTCTTTCATTTTCTTACACTAAAGACATCGATATTCATTTCTATGCATAAAACAATCTTCATTCTTACTCAGACAACTGGAAAACAGTGACCTTCACCTGTAGGAAAACTACCAAAATATGACCAACGATGGAAGGTAAAAGCGAACACAACTGCAAAGCATCAAGGTAAAAATTCTAGATATAGCTATAGGTAAGTTCCTTGAAACTCGATCGCTTCAATACTCTGCATCACCCCCCTTTTGTCATGACCCAAACCAAGGCCTGGCCGTGACGAGCATTTCGAACCATTGAGGCCCGAAACACCCCTATCTGTCTGGTAATCATGCACCTAATTCATATGATCAAAAAAATGCGGAAAAACACAATAATTCGAAAACATGGTCATAAATATGAAAAGATACAATAAAGGGGAGATAAGGTTCCCTCAACATCAATTATCCTCTAAACAAATGTCTGCAAAAATCTCTAACAAATGACTGAAACAATGTCTATCTGAAAACTGGGACAAGGCCCCTAGTAGACCCAAAAACAAATATAAGATAAAAGGACTGCAGGACATAAGACCTTTCGAAACATAGAAGGCTCACCACTTGTCTCTACAGCTCTGCCTGAAAGTTCTAATGATTCTCTTGACCCCTAGACCGGGCCTCTGAACCTGAGAGGTTGGAGAGGGGAGGGGGTCAGCACAAAAGTACTGGCACGCAAAGATATCAAAACAAAACATAATATTTTTACAAAGTATAGTTGAGAGCCATTATAAAGCAATTTCGTATCAAGTCATTTGAAAGAACATGGGTGTAATGCAATAGTTTTTCTCAACAATAATGAAATGCAACTGAGCTAGGTGGAATACCCTACATAATTTACCCCAACTGTCAAACCTCGGTTGCCTCCGAGATTAGAGTATAAGTGAGGGAGAGAAACTCAAGACCACACAGCATGGTGTCTCGATCCAATTGTAGTGCCCAAGATCGCTTGGCTCGGGTTCCTACCTATAGTCCCTATTTGGGAATGACATGAAGTCAAGTACACAGATCGCTTAGCCTGGTACCAATATTCCGTGTCGGCAAACACGTTATTCCAGCGATGATCCCTTGTGTCTCAAACGCCTTCTTCAGGAATCCATCTTTCTCATGTAAAATCAATGCATTCAAATTTTATTTAATTCAATCACGTATCGTATTCTGTAGGGTATCCTCATACCCGACTTGCAAGTCATCAATATGACATCCACATATGCATAATCATGTAAAAACCAAGGTGCTTCCTCATTTACAAGTGTTGAACAATATTTATTTCAAATTCATGCTCTCTTTTGTTGATCACAATATAATATGGAGTATTGAAACATTATCATGGAAATTTGAAAACAATTTATCATTCATATTTATCAACTTCCATGGAAAATCTCAAATCACATATGTATGGTTTCAACCATTGAAGTATATAGGGAAAGAATTCCCATGACATAAAGAAAATGACTTAGAAATCATATCGAAAGCAAGATATTAGCATTTGATTGAAACTCCCCATTTAAAAGCATGCATGTTCATAAAGACTACACCTATGAGATTTTTGGATAACCCCACATAGCTCTATTTCCGAAGATACTAGATGTTTCTTGAAGCTTGTGGATTGGTGATTCCAAATATGTAATTATCTTCGAAAACCTACGGTCGAATCTTGAACTATTTGGGTTTTTATTTTGAAATCCTAAGGAGAGTTCTTGAGCAATTTTGGGGAAAGTATGTGTATTATGGTGTTTGAGGGATTAAATCCCGTTTTGGTGGTATATATAGGGGTGGAGGATGACCAAAATACCCCTAAGGAACAATTAAGGTCAAATTTGTCCCTGAGTTGACAGTTTGATAGGCTGGAGTAAATCGATTATAATTTTTTACTCATATACTCAAATTGGATGAAACCAACTGAATTTAAAAGAGGACTCAAAGAAATTTCGTTTGATATATTATATCTCACACAGTACATTATATATAGGGAGTGATGATCGTTTGAAGTTGACCCTGAACTGCTGAAAACTGGGCAATAGGATGTGCGTTTTGCTACTGTTTTGAATTCCAAACGCAGCCTTATGCATTCCAAAAAATTCCAAAACTTATCCGAGATGTACTATGAGCTTTCCCGATCATAAAGCAACTTGAAAATCTAAAAACGGATGTCAGGAAGGTCAAAAAGTTGTATCCCGAAGATTGCCAGCTAAAATGACTCTAAGTCCTCATTACACTTAGAAAAATTTTCAAGTTTTTGATTCTAAAGGCACTCTATTAAAGGCTAATCCATGCACGACTTTTACGGGGTTTTACATTATCTCCCCCTTGGGATCATTCATCCTCTAATGATGGGTAGGAACTTGTTGAAGCCTTAAATATATGGAATAACACGGACATGACATGTCCTCTAATAACAAATACACTGATCTGAAACATGGCCATATGACTGGAACTACTGATATTCTGAATTCTTATATCGAACACGCATATCTGATGCATGGAATACACGACTGAAGCATTTCATAAGCTGAATTCTCATAATGAACATGCATATCTGATGCATGGATCTGTGACTGAGTTGTTCTCATGAACGCAGGACTAAATACACTGATAAGCTAATCTTTTTCTATTAAACATGCATTTCTAATGCATGCATATCTGACTGGACTAACGTATGAATGTATAAATGATTACGCAATGATAACTGGTGTGAGGCTTGTAATAAGAATCTATGCATGCAACTAAATGAGGTATCTCCCCCTTGGGATCCTATGTCCCTCTATGAATGCTCAATTCACTAAGATATTCGGGGAACTGAGGCGATGCACAGGGCACCTACGAATTGAATCATAATTGAACCCCTGGAATCTGAATCTAATGCATGACGCATGAACTAATCTCTACTCGCAATTACTAGTATACTCTATCTTGGAATAGTAGCATGTCTGATATTTCGGGTAGCATGAATAAATGAAAAGACGAGAAAACAAGCCATGCGAATCTGCTTGTTAAACAGACTTACTGAATTATGCTGGACCTTTATACTTAACTGGAGTATTCTCTTCAACACTCTCTCTAAGGAAGTTCTAGAAGTAATAGGGAGCCACGAATCTTGGGTATGGATTACACAAGACACCCACTAAGGAATCATCACAATGGCACCACTCTGTAGTCTGGAATATAGACATATAACTCCTAAATTAGGATAGAATTACCAAACCTTTGGCAATACAACTTCTTACTTTCAAGCTTAGCACACTTCTCGAATATCCCTTAACTATATTATTCCCTATAAATATCATATTCATTCAATTCAGCTTAAAATTCTCATATGAGCATTGATAATTTTTTTTTCTACTAATGTCTAAGATAGATTAATCCTTACACCACGATCAAGCCTAACTCTAAATCACAAAAATACAACATGCTACACCACGCTATTATTCTAAACCATATGATGCCACCTTCTATAGATGCCTTACCACTTCAATGACTACTCTGAACTCTTAATATGAAGTCGCTAATGCATATGGCGACCTTCCACTACAATCCCAAAACGCCATTCAAGCCTAATTTATAACCACAAGTTAACTTCAAGGAAAACACCCATAAATACATACTTCACATAGTTTCTAAACTATTATGAATATAACTCCCACGCGTTATCCTAAAAACATACACACACAAACTTTTCCACTAACCATCACATGTATCAAAGACTTGGCCCCAAATCTTACTTCATACTTATGGCCGTATCTAAACAAGCATACTATGATCTTCCATCAACAAGAACATTTACATCATCACCACTATCATTGCATAGGACGGGTCATAAAAAGCTTAAAACATAAGACCCTGAAACATAAAAAGATTTTTATACGGGACTGAGCACACTATAAAGAGTGAGTACATGTGTCATGAGTTGCATGACCTCAACTAGACTTCATAACATAAGGAATGTGATTTCGACTACTTGAATGAACTAGAACTCATTATCTCGAAACTGGAAAAGTACGTGACTCTCTATCATATACAGGAATCATAAACTACTATCACAGAACTGGATTGTAAGGCATGAGTAAGCATCCGAATAACAAAAAAAATACTGAGGAAGGAATGGGTTGAGATTCACCCTCACTTTCTGATGTTCTAAATCATACTACATCACTACTAGAATCTTAGAGCCTTACTTGGTCATTCGTTCTATTATCTCCCCCTTAGCTTCAAGTCATCATCTAAAGTTTGAGAGATCCCATACCAAATTCTAATTGAACTACACTTACTGCACTCTAGAGTCTGAAAAAAAAAATGACAATACATACATATCGTAGACTTAACCCGAATGACTACCTTCTGGGATACACTCTATCTTTCCATAGACACCAATAGTCATAGTATAATGCTTGCACACATCTTTCAATCGGTTCAACCTTCAAAACTCAAACTTAGATTCTAACACTTAACATGGCTATTTAGATCACCATATACCATCTAGCTAGTCTTTCTCCACTTAACAATTCAATGATACCACTAGCCACACAAATTATGTAATAGTCTTAGAAAAATATGTTGCAACCTCATATCACCTTGGCATACTTCTACACCATACCTACAACATTATACTTCATTATGAATCAATTTAAACTTAAGCCATTTCATACACCGTTCAAGCCTATTAGATCACTTTCATATAACTAACATCATTGATCAAGAAATTATCACATCCACCTTTATGAACTTCAACTGTTCAAACTTAATGTCTAGTGCTAAACATGATTTTACAACCCAACCTTACACATGATTCTCACTTGGAAACCATGAAATAAACATCAAGAAACACTAGTACACTAGAACTTCATAACAACAATAATCGACCTTGACCTTACGGTCTTCCTTATCATTACTCATTAGCACGTACTATTTCAACACATCAAGCCTACTAATATTTATTCCCACAAACATACATCATTAATCTCATGCCATTATTCTTACATCCACATCCTACATTAGATTCAATTCAATGGTCGAGCATCAATCATCTACCACCAATGACGAAGGCAACATAATATACTAATCCATCAAATTGGAACATTCTATCCCAAATACTTCAAAATCTAGCAACATACCTTCTCATAAGTAGTACTAGTTTACAACTACCAACAAAAGAAGGTCAAGGGGTAAGGTCACATAATAGACATGATCAACCTTAATCTTATGTTATAACCCCATACAATCTTTTCTACTTATACGGATTTCTCACCTCATACTTACTCACTCAATCATACATTTAGACTGCCTTCAAATTCCTCAAACAACCATGAGTCTATAATCATAACTTACTCGCTAATATAGCCATTTTCACATTCAAGCAACCAACAAATCACCCTGACTAACAACTCCTTCTCTACCTTATACTAAACTAACTCACAAGGACGAATTACCTCTTTACCAACTTAATCTCATGCAAACAGATTCAGCCATACATATATTAAACCAATGAAAGAACAACAAGTTGGACAACAAGTTGCTAGTGAATCAAAACAAGCCTCACACGGCTTCACTAGACTTTGGTTTTGTATTTTGAACAAGAAAATGAGATGGATGACAAGGAAACTACGCTAGTGAATCGAAAGAGCCCCACACGGCTTCACTAGACTTTAAATTTTTTTATTTTTTCAAAAACATCATGATAACAAGATTACATATTACAAGGGATAGAAAATTGACACATAATATTTAATGGTGTAAGAATATACATATTATTCTGTATAAATAAAAGTCTGAGTAAAAAACTTCCTCCATGGACTACCATACCATCCACACATGCTGCTAGCTACCACATTGGTTTATCACTAAAGGGGTAAATCATCCTCAAACATCGGTTATTCAACTGAAATATTCATTTACACAAAATCACCCTCACTCTGACTTCTAACTTTGTGACTTTACATCACCAACTTTTTGGTCCAATATCACTACCAATAGGTCATGACAACAACACTTTAACTTATGCTACTATTCAGGTAGAAATATAGTTCCAACATTCTGCTATACATTGTCCAGATTTGTAAAAAGATTTTGAGAGGGAAAAGATACACTTAATACCTTAAGCTGGAATGCACGATTCCATCAGGATCAATATTTATATTAGAATCAACATATATTGATGCACTAATAGAGTCCTATCGAGTCTTTGCACAATTTTTAAAATCTTATAGGACTCAATCGAAAAGGACTATATCATGTATATTCTAAACTTTTTGCACTTGAATCAGCCCAATAATGGGACATGTCTAAGAACATCAGGGTAAGGAAAGAATTTGGGATAACTTTACTTTCATATGGGTGACACCATAGCATGAATTAGAGCATGAAAGAGGAACATTCTAACTCTATTGAACGAACTAGAACATGAATAAAGAGACATTTCTAAACGCCTAGTAGCCTCCTGCTTATAAGTATGGCGCACTACACACCTATAAATAAGACTCTACTCGAC
>NC_061113.1:237372766-237391359 GCF_002878395.1 Capsicum annuum
AGCCGCTCTACTGTCACTCACTATATAAGAGAAGTGAAAAACCCTAACGACTTTTGTATCAGGAAAATCCCCCTTTCGATTGTCGAAACCCTACCAGAACCTTTGTAAATCATTGCTTTTTGCATCGGTGGAGAAAGAAATGGCAAGAATTCGCGATGAAGATGGTCTGTTTGAGCTGACAGTGGAGGATTTGAAAAAAGTGGCTAAGGGAGATGATAGTCCTTTTCATCAGATGCATGATACACTGCCGCACAAATCTCTGGTACTTTTTTTTTGCTTTTTGATATAAGATGAGGTTTTGTATATTAGAAATATATAAATTTGTATATGTGTGATGTTTGTTAAGGAAGTTGAATAAGATATAGGAATTGGAGGAAATGAGATTTGTTGCCGTATTTGGATTGATTAAAAAAGAGAATGAACTGTTTAGATCTCTTATATGTAAATGAAGATCGTTTTTCTATGTGTGAGAATGAAGATTGGTCTTTTATGAGTAGAAATGAATATCGATGTATTAGAAAATATAGGAAGGAGTATATGTGAGATGTTTGAAGGAATTTGAATCGGATATAGGATCATGAGGAAATGAGATATGTTTGGTAGTAGGATTGATTAAAGAGGAAAATGAACTTGTTAGATCCCGTATGCGTAAATGGAGAACGTTTTCCTGTGTGTAAGAATGGAGAATGGTATTTTATGCGTAGAAATGAATATCGATGTATTAGAAAATATAGGAAGGAGTGTGTGATGTTCGTTAAAGAATTTGAATTGGATATAGGATTAGGAGAAAATGAGATTTGTTGTGATATTAGGATTGATTAAAGAGGAAAATGAAATTGTTGGATCCCGTATGCATAAATGGAGATCGTTTTGCTGTGTTTAAGAATAAAAATTGGTCTTTTATGTGTAGAAATGAATATGGATATAGAATTAGGAGGAAATGAGATTTATTGCGGGATTTGGATTGATTAAAAAGGAAAATAAATTGTTAGATCTCGTATATGTAAATGAAGATCGATTTGTCATTTGTAAAAATAAAGATTGATCTTTTATGCATAGAAATAAATATCGGTGTATTAGAAAATATAGGAAGGAGTATACGTGTGATGTTTGTTAAAGAATTTGAATCGGATATAGGATTAGTTCTTAAAGTCGTGCTAGTATTCTATCTGTAAATCATATTGTCTAAGTGCAAAAGAGCTCACTCTTAATCTCAAATCGGAAGCTAATATCTTTTTGTAAAGCATAATCTGAAAAAAACTGTGAGCCTTTACACTTAGATTTCTAAATGCTATTCTTCTATGTTGTAAGCTTAAAACTTTAGGGAATTCTTTTAAAAGTTGTTTTACAAAATTTTCTATTAGAGAGATTCTTCTAACCAACATAAATCATGCAAGCTACATGGAGTCCAACGTATCGTCCTTCTAAGAAAGAAACCTCATGTTGGGGAAAGGTGTCATACTCTTGCCAACGAGTATAACCTAAGCTAATTGATAACATCTGTGATTGTAACCCATATTGGAATAAAAATAATCTGAATATGTACCTACATTGGCTACGTAGTTCTATGGAAGATAGGGAACGCTAATCCTACACTTCCTGTTCGGTGCTAAATACTACTCCATTTAATTTGCTACGCTCAAACTTTTGGAAATCCACTTTAAAACTTCCATAATGGTTTATTATGAAAACTAACTGTATATTTCTTAGAATTTAATTTGTAAGTAAAGCTCATCTAATTTCTATAATCTGTAATAAATCTGTAAAGTGGATTTTAAATCTTATCTGAGGATCAAAAGATCAAAGCTTTATTGAAAATATGAAAATAACCTACTCATAAGATGATTGAAGCATCATATTTCTTGAAACATCAACTTACAATTTTTGGCTTTATAACCCATGCATCAAGTTCATGTAAAAGAATCATAATAATCATGCTTGATAATGAAAACCATGATAATTCATCTTAAAATCTTGAAATTTCTGCAATAGGCATGAATATATGAAAATAAACATGCAATTCAACTTCTAAAACACTTAAAATCTCAAAACCTTGCAATTAGAAATAATGGGTATAAACCCCAATTCAAAATTCATGTATAAACATTAGAAATCATGTGAATTTTTAATTAAAACCTTGGTTTTGGGCACAAGGATGGAAGAAGATTCTTGTTCATAAACCTCACATACCTTGGTAGATGATTAGATGAAGAATATTGAATTATTGATTCCTAATTGAGTTCTTGGAGCTGAGTTATTGATTATCTTGTCTTGAGAATCCTTAATTTAGGGCTTTCTCGGAGTAACTATGGAGGATTTTGATTTCTTGGAGAATAAGCTTTGGAGCTCTAGGATTTTGCTTTGAGAGAGAATGGATGAAACTAAGCCTAAAATTCTTTAAATATGTTTAATCTTGTGTTTTGGACAGATTGGGGCTTGGGAATTGACCAAAATACCCGTTTTTAAACTTCTAAATGGAATTAGAAGTTTACCCTCCTCCACAATGCGGTGGGTGCCCAGGTGGCACACTACTTTACTTAGAATGCCCTAACTTCTTCACCGAGTATTGAATTTGGGAGAATTTGGTATCGATGGATAACTTATTCAATTTCCAACACAATGAAAAGTCTAAATCTGGAAAATTATACATGGAATAAATATGATTTATTTTTTAAGCTAACCTTTGACATTCTAGGGATGAAATTAAGCTAGGAAAAAGTGGGGGGTATAACAATATCTCCCCCTTGGGAACATTCATCCTCGAATGTGGCTAGTTAAAATGAGAATGCTGAGAAATCTGAGGCTATAAGCTATCATGCACAACTGAAATAAACTGTATGACTGGATCTTAACATAATGAGCAACTGAACTGATGTGTGAGTGCATGAGTTTGCATGAAAACTATAATATAGATAAATTTGATACTGGAAAAGAGCTGAATAAAGAAAGACTATTACCTTCAGTGGAATCTGGGTTTGTGGAGAAGAGATGAGGATACTTGGTACGCATGTCTACTTCTGTTTCCCAAGTAGCGCCCTCAACAGACTGATTTCTTCACAGAACTTTAACCAAGGGAACTTCTATGTTCCTTAGTCTTCAGATCTGATGATCAAGAATCTCTACTAGGACTTCTTCATAAGAAAGGCTATTCTGAATATCTGTACTTTCTAGAGGAACTATAACAGCTAAATTGTCCATGCATTTCTTTAAGAAGGATACATGGAACACTAGATGAATAGAGAAAAAATCTGTGGGTAGCTCGAGTTTATACGCTACCTTCCCAACATAACTCAAATTAAGGAAGGGGCCTACAAATCAGGGACTAAGATACCCCTTTTACCTAATCTCTTCACCCCCTTCTGTGGTGAAACTTTTAAATACACAAGATCATAAACCTCAAACTCAAGATCTCTTTTTCTTACATTGGCATAAGATTTTTGATGACTTTAGGCTGCTTTCCTTTCAATCTCTCTCAAATCAACTAAACTTTATCCATGGCTTTAATTACCATGTTTGGCCCAATCAAAGAAGCTTCACCCACTTCGAACCAACCAACTGGCGTTCTACATCTTTTCCCATAAAGAGCCTCAAACAGAGCCATCTGATACTAGCATGGTAACTATTATTATAAGCAAACTTGATCAACGACAAATGCTCATCCCAACTACCTTTTAAATCAAGAATACATGCCCTCAACATATCCTCTAGGGTCTAAATAATATTTTCTTCTTGACTATCTGTCTACGGATAAAAAGCTGAACTGAGATGAATTTGGGTACCAACACGCTTCTGAAAGGCTCTCCAAAACTGAGAGGTAATCTGAGTATCCCTATCAGAGATGATGTACAAGGGAACTCCATGCAATCTAACCATCTCTCGGATATACAACTTAGCATAATCTTCAGCTATATAGACTGTATAAACTGGCAAGAAATGTACTAACTTAGTTAATCTATCCACTATAACCCAAATCAAATCATGTTGATGACGTGAATGGGGTAATCCAGTCACAAAGTCCGTATTCACCTCTCCCCACTTCCAAGTAGGGATATAAAACTCTTGCAGCACACCACTAGGTCTTTGGTGCTCTACCTTAATCTATTAACAAGTTGTGCACTTTGCTACAAAATCTGCTATATATTTCTTCATACCACTCTACCAATAGATTTTTCGTAAACCGCAGTACATCTTTGTGGCTTCTGGATTAATAAAGTAATGCACACCATGCGCTTCCGCCATAATCCGCTGCCTAAAATCATCAACACATGGGACATATAATCTACTCTGGTATCTCAACATACCATCTATCCCTTAGGAGAAAACCTCTATCTTTTGGTCTTTAACTAACTCCTTTAGTTTGACCAAACTAGAATCCTTGTTTTGCTTCTCCTTCACTTATGGAACTAGGAAAGATTTGGAACTACTCTAAACCCTAAAATTCACTTCACCTGAATCAACTAATCACACATCCAATCTAGATAACTGATGCACTTCCTGAACGAACTCTTTCTTATCATTGTACATATTAGAAACACTGCCCATAGACAATCTACTAAGGGTGTCTGCCACTACATTGTCCTTGTCTGGATGATACAACACGCTCATATCATAATCCTTCTACAATTATAACCAACTTCTCTGACGAGGTTCAACTCCCTTTGAGTAAACACATACTGAAAACTTTTGTGATCCATGAACACATCAACATACACCCCATAAAGATAATGTCTCCAGATTTTCAAAGCAAACACAACAGTAAGTAACTCAAGATCATGATTTGGGTAATTCTTTTTATGAGGAATAAGATGTATAGAGACATAGGCTATAACCTTACCTCTCTGTATTAAAACACAAATCAAACCAACTGTAGAAGCATCACAATAAACAATAAAATCATCTGTACCATTGGGTAATGCTAAAACTGGGGCTGAAGTGAGTTGAGTCTTCAACTCCTAAAAACTCTTCTCGCAGGAAACTGACCACTGAAACTTAACTTTATTCTAAGTTAATCAAGATATAGGAGGTGCAATAGATGAGACACCCTCAACAAAACATCTGTAATAGCCAGCTAAACCCAAGAAACTCCTAATGTCTAATGGAGAAATAGTTCTAGGTCAATTTCTTATGGCTTTTGTCTTTTGAGGATCAATTCTAATACCTTCACTAGAAATAATATAACCAAGGAAAGATACTGACCTTAGGTAAAATTAATTTTTATTGAATTGGGTGAATAATTGGTGATCTCTAAGAGTGTGCAACAAAATTCTAAGATGGTCTGCATGATCGTCCTTACTACGAGAGTAGACAAGAATATCATCGATAAAGATTATGAAAAACATGTCCAGATAGTGTTTGCACACTCTGTTCATTAAGTCCATGAAGGCTGCTGGGGCATTTCTTCGCCTGAGGGACATGACTAAAAACTTAAAATAACCATAACAGGTTCTAAATGCTGTCTTTGGGATATTATATTCCCTTACTTCAAGCTGATGATACCCAGATCTAAGGTCTATTTTTGAGAAATAACTTGCACCTTGGAGTTGATCAAATAAGTCATCAATTTTAGGAAGAGGATATTTGTTCTAGACTGTAACTTTATTCAACAGACAATAGTCGATGAACATTCATAAAGAGCCATCTTTATTTCGCGCAAAGATGGGAGCGCCCCATGGAGAAACACTAGGTTATATGAAACCTTTATCTAAAAGATCTTTGAGTCGCTCTTTCAACTCTTTAAGCTCGATGGGATCCATACGATATGAAGATATTGATATGGGTTGAGTATCTAGAAAAAGGTTAATCTCGAATTCTATTTCTCTATTGGAAGTTACCCCTAGCAATTATTCGAAAAAAACATCAGGAAACTCATTAACTACACTGACTGACTGAACTATTGATATCTAAAATGTAGTGTCCTTGACTCGAACCAGAGGATAGATACACCTTTGAAAATTAACTTTCTGGACTTAAGGTAAGATATGAAATGACTATTGAGAAACACTGAATCACCTGGCATTCTAGGGATGAAATTAAGCTAGGAAAAAGTGTGGGGTAATACATTAGATCTTATATGTGTAAATGAAGATTGTTTTGTTATGTGTAAGAATGAAGATTGGTTTTTATGCATTTTTTATGCGTAGAAATTAATATCGATGTCTTTAGTGTAAAAAATAAAAGAAGATTGATATCTAATGTGTTTAAAAAAAGGATAAATATTGATATCTTCTTTGATAATGAAATGGATGAAGATTGATATCTTCTTTGTTAATGAAATGGATAAAGATTGATATCTTCGTTGTTAATAAAATGGATGAAGATAGATATCTTATGTGTTAAATAAATGAAAGAAGATTGATATCTTCCGTGCGAAAAACCTGGATGAAGTTTGATATCTTCTATGAAAAAAAATGAATAGCTGTTCAGCGTAGAAATGAAGATTTCTTTTGCATAAAAATGAAGATATCGTCCATGTAAAAATGAATATATCATACAAGTAAAATTGAAGATTTCTTATGTATAGAAATAAATGTTATCTATAAAAATGAACGATGGTGTAGAAATGAAGATCTTTGGTAAGAAAAGACATAAAGTTTTAAAAAGTTTGTAAAGGGCTAAAACACCCATTTTCTCATAGCTGTCCCAAATTTATACAATTTGTGATAATTTTAGAATCTAGTGATGCATTCTAATTTTTATGTTGATAGGGATGCAAATTTGATGAATGCCTTGAGGAGTATATGAGTAATAGTAGCTTACCCATTCTGCTATCTAAGAAATGTCCTGCCCTTTATAGTATGATAGAGAGTATGGCTGCTATGGTGATCTAGAAGTTTTTTGGCCTTGATGTATTAATGTTCTCTCTAACTCTCTCTTTCTCTCTTTTCTACTCATATATATGTATCTTGGAGGATTATGTACTATATTACATTTTCAATTGGAATAATGGGGGTAGAGAGCTTTTCCAAGATGAGGTCTATAAAGCCTCCAATACGAATTTTACTATTCCCCATTCTAAGCACAAAGTCTGAGCTATTGCTGAATGAAGACTAGAAGGTGATCAAGATACAAGATTTTGTATCTTGTGTCTTGTATCTTAATCACCTTCTACTCTTCATTCAGCGATAACTCAGAGTTTGTGCTTACAATGGGGAGCTATAAAATTCCCATTGGAGGTTTTATAGACCTCAGCTTGGAAAAGCTCTTCACCCCCGTTGTTCTTAATTAAAAATGTAATATAGTATGTAAGCCTCAAAGATACATATATATGTATACAAAGAGAGAGAGAAAAAGAGAGAAAAAAACTTCTGGATCGCCACAACAGCCATCCCCTCTATCATACTATAAAGGGCAACACATTTCTTAGATACCAGAATAGGTAAGATACCGTTACTCATACACTCCTCCGGGCATTCATCAAATTTGAATCCCTATCAACATAAAAATAAAATTGCATCAGTAGTTTCTAAAATTGTCTCAAATTACATAAATTTTGGACAGCTATGAGAAAAATGGTGTGTTATCCCTTTATAGTCTTTTTAAAATTCTATGTATTTTCTTACCAAAGATCTTCATTTCTACACAGTCGTTCATTTTTATAGATAACATTTATTTCTATAGAGAAGAGATCTTCATTTTTAATCATAAGATATATTCATTTTTACAGGAAAGATATCTTCATTTTATGCAATAGAAAACTTCATTTCTACGCAAAACAGCTATTAATGTTTTTTACACAGAAGATATCGAACTTCATCCAGATTTTTTCACATGTAAGATATCAATCTTCATTTGTTTATTTAATACATAAGATTTCAATCTTCATCCATTTTTATTAACAAAGAAGATACCAATCTTCTTCCTTTATTTAAACAAATTAGATATCAATTTTCTTTCATTTTTTTACTCTAAAGACATCGACATTCATTTCTATGCATAAAGCCCCAATCTTCATTCTTACTCAGATGGCTGGAAGACAGTGACTTCCACCAGAAGGAAAACTACCAAAAAATGACCAATGACGGAAGGTAAGTGAACACAACCGCAAAGCATCAAGGTAAAAATTCTATATGCGGCCACATGTAAGTTCCTTCAAACTCGATCCCTTTAATACCAAGCGTCACCATCACCACCACCACCCCACCATCACCCTAATTTAGTTTAAGTTTTTATGAATGATTATGTTTATATGTTTTTTTTGTATTGTTCATTGATGAAAAAGCTTTCTTAGTAGTATTTTGTTAGAAGATGAATGTAATGCAATGAACAAGTTGAATATAAGTATTTTAGTTTCAAAATTATGTTTTTCCTCTTTTTTGTGATTGTTTCTTTTTTCTGTTGGTTATTCTTCTTTATAGTTAACTTAAATTCAGATTGACGATTAAATTTAGAAAGAGTTCAAAAACTATATGTAGTCTATCATCGATCTTATACTCCATCATTTCACAACTAAACATAGTAGTTGATCGTAGACTATGTGGATCGATGGGCCATTAGTATCTTGTAGTTTGAAAGAAAAATAGTTAAATTAAAAATGATTTAAATATATAATAACATGTTTTGGGGCTGGTGGAATAGAATAATTAAATTAAAAATGATTTAAACAAATAATAACATATTTTGGGGATGGTGGAACAAAATACTTAGATTAAAAATGATTTAAACAAATAATAACATGTTTTGGAGCTGGTGGAACAAAATAATTAAATTTAAAAAGATTTAAATAGATAATTACATGTCTTGGGGCTGGTGAAGGAAAATAATTAAATTAAAAATAATTTAAACAGATAATAACATGTTTTAAGGCTGGTTGAACTAAATAATTAAATTAAAAATGATTTAAATAGGTATTCTTGAACTGTTGGTGACACTTAATAGACTGCCATTGATGTTGACCCATGTCAAATTCATGTAAAAAATATACTTATACTTTGAGGGTCTATTGATTTGCTTGGTCTATCATAGACTTACACCATAAGGAGTGGATTGATTGATCTCCTGATTCTACGTAGACCGCTGCTATAGACAAACACTTGGATGTTTTCTAAAAATGAATAAATAAATTAAACATAAATATAGTGTGGGTTTCTATACGTATGAAGGAGTGTAAACAAGTCACATAATCATATTAGAGCTTATACAAATTAGGGATGGTGAATAAAGTAGAGTGTGGATGGGTAGTAATCGAACAAACAATATGCTAAAGGTAATATTTGTCAAATCACAAGTATATTTTGAGGATAGTGATTGTATTTGATGACTACACATTCCACATAGTCCTTCAATTACCACCCCCAAATCAAAAGAGTATGTGGAATGGATAGTGGTTGAACAATCATCATCCTCAAAATATATTTGTGCTTTGACAACCATTACTCTTAGGATATGGTTTGTTCGACCAGTACTCATTCACACGCTCCTTAATTCACCACCCCTAATTTGTATAAGCTCTAATATGATTACGTGACTTGTTTATACTCCTTCATATGTGTAGAAACCCACACTACATTTATCTTTAATTTATTTATTTATTTATTTCCAAGTGTTAGTCTATAGTAGCGGTCTACGCATAATTAAGAGATCAATCGATGCACTCCTTATGGAGTAAGTCTACGATAGACCAAGAGAATCAATGGACCCTCAAAGCACTAGTATATTGTTTATTATAATATTTTTAATTTAACATACTATTGAGGGTCCATCGATTACGAGTGTCTATGGTAGACTTTAGTATCTCTTTGATGACTGATATATGTCATGATCTATGAAAATATTTTAAGTATCACCAACAGTTCAAAAAACACAATTACTGTTCCAACAGTAACAAACGGCTAGTTTTGTATTCCTTCAATATTAACACTTATTTTTGCCTCATATATAATGTCCACCATCCCTCATTATTTTATTTCATTGACTTTATTTTTATTTTAAAATTCTATAATCTCTCAAGAATTGCAAACATCCAATTATAAAAAGACTCTAATTTTTCATTGTGGAAATGCGGTTTCTTGAGGACGCCATACACAGACTCAAATCCAGATCGCAAATTTTATAATTGTTCAACTGTGAAGATGCACTATTAGAAATTACCCCTATGGCAACGGTTCAAAAATCATTGCGATAGATATAAAAACCATTGCCATAGAGCTACCACAACGGTTTTATATGTGTTGCATATGTGAGAGTTGGGATAGACCTATTGTAACGACTTTTGCAATGGTTACAAACACCATTACAATAGGTCTGTCTATTGCTACGGTTTTTATCACTCTTATTGAGATGGTTCAAATTATCTATTGCAACAGTTCCTAACCATTGCAATAGACTGTATTGCAATGGTTAAGAGACGTTGCAATAGACTGTATTGCAAGGGTGAAGAACCGTTTCAATAGATTGTATTGCAACGGTTAAGAACTGTTGCAATAGACTTTATTGCAATGACAAAAAAAAGTTGCAATAATCCTGTTACAACAATTATTGATCTTTTGCAATGGTGTTTCACTACCTATGGCAATGGTTTTTGACACTTATTGCAACAATTTTTGAATCTTTTGCAATATTTTTTTGCTACCTATTTCAACGTTTGCCACCTATTATTGGAGCTAGTTCAAATACCAATTGATATATATAGAGAGAGATAGAAAATTATATTAATACATAATTATATATATACATCATAGCAAAATCTTTCATTAATAATAATTCAAATTAAAATATCCAACAAACTAGTAATCTAAATCCAAAAGAAAAATTTTAAAGTTAAATGATCATTAGTTTTTCCATAAAGTATCAAGTTCGAGTGGCCATAAGTTTCACAAAATTCAATATAAAAAAGATCGATACTAAAACATCTATCAACATTTCAAAAAATTTCTCAAGTTAGGTCAATTTCTTCATCACTTTCTTCACCTCCTCGTTTGTTTTGAACATCTATAAAAAGAAAAAAAAAACTTAATTAGCACTTAAATGACAAAATATTTAAGTCATTAATAAAATGAATAATACTGGAATCAACATAATAAATAAATGAAGGAAATACAAGCATGTCAGCTAAAATTAAAAACGAATAATGCTAACAGGAATAGAAAATGCTATGGTCCAGGTTCCTCAAAACTATTATTGTCAATATTTATAGCTATTGGAAACCAAATACAATAGTTTGAATTTACTTTATACAATAAGTGAGTAGATTGACTGTTTTTTTCTTTTTTCATAGATATTCAAAATATGCTTTCACAAGAGATTTTTATCAAACACCTTATGGGCATCAGTAATAATGATATTTAGCAATCATACACTTGAATGTAGAAGAAAAATGTAAAGAAATTGACAAGAATCATTACATGTACACATTCCAAAAAATAAAGACGTGGAGAAAAACATAAAATATGTATCCAAGAAATATAATTCGCGAAAACTAAATCAAAAAATAAAAACAAAAAGAGAAAGGAATAATTAGTAACTCAAGAATATGAACAAATTTATACCCCAAGAATGAACATACAAATGAGAAAGAACCTCTCCACAATTGGAGTTATTTATTTAGTTACTTATGCGACATGGGCATTGGCTTTCTGGTATGATTCAATCCTTGTATCAAAGGGAGAGCTTTCTGGTGGTGCAACCATTGCTTGTTTTTTGGTGTTTATGGGATTATAATAGTTTACCAATTAACGTAACTAGAACTACTAAAGTTTTTTCAACTGGCAACATATCTCTGGCATAAGTAAATTAAGTGTCTATTTGTGTAGGGGCTTGGCTCTATCCCTATCTTATTTTTGTCTGTTTGCACAAGGAACCGTTGTGGCTACTAGGGTATTTGAAGTTATAGGTAGAGTGTTTCAGATAGATCCCTACAGTCCATAGGGAAGGAGGTTGTCAACTATAAGAGGGTATTGAGTTTAAATGTGTTTCCTTTCATAGCTGACTCATCCAACTGTCTAGATTCTCCAGTCTCTTAACTTAGTTGTTCCGGCTTCTAGGACATTAGCATTAGTGGGCATTAGTGGAGGTGGAAAGTCAATAATTTTTTCCCTTATAGAAAGGTTTTATGATCCTGATCAGGGTAAGCATATGAAACTTGCCACAAATGAACATACCAATCACTTTCTGGACTACCTAGCTATTTCTTTTTTTCAGATTGCTTTTTTTTTTTTAATTTTTCTTCCTTTTAACTATCTCCTCTCTCTTAATGTGTTTAAATTTAGTTTATTCTTTTCTCAATGAATGTTATAGGCATTAAATATGTAAAGGTATCATTCTGAGGGATGGAACTATGTTTGACATGCAAAGTCCTACAATTTCACAGCTTAAATCCCCCAGTCTTCCTTAAAAATAGATAAATTCTCTTGCTACAAAAAGAAAAGAAGAAGAAGAAGAAGAAAGGGCGAGAAGAAGAAGAAAAGAAGACAGACCTTTATTGTTACTCCCAATAAATGGACGATTGATTTGTTGAATAGCAGCCTCTTCCCTTCACGAAAGAGCATTAAATCTTAGCATATTAGGATCAAGTGTTAATCCTTGATTTTGACGTTTCAATTGTACAATGATGTTCATTGTAACATCTCATTCAATGACATCTCTTTGAGTCTGCATTCTTTGTTGTATCCTATTTTTTAGTTCATCCATTCTCTTTTCCATCAATTCATCCGCAGTAATATTTGAAGAGGGTCCAAAAACACTTATTTTTTGTTTTAAAAGAGGCTTGGTCACCCTACGTCTGATACAATAAAAACAAGGGACACACGAAAAGGCTCAAAACAGTCAACAAATCAAGAGGAATCCGAGGAAAACTTTGAGAACTAGTTTTTGCCAGACAACAACAACACAAGACTACAAGGAAGGAAACAAGGTGTATTTATATTCCAAAACAGCCACTAAAATGTGATGAACATAAGAAGATAGACAACAATATGATAAGGTTAATAACAACAACAAAAGGTTACATGATATATAAACAACAAGACCTAATGATTTTCCTAAAAAAACTAACTAAGACATGAAATGTAGAGATAAATAGTGAGACATACACTACAATAAGTCCCAAGAACCCAAAGATATATTAAATCTAAGTACCCCTAGAACTTACAATGTCAACTTCACACTCTTACGAAGACAGAGAAGGATTCCACCGATTAAGCACCATTGTTTCCAAGCAATACACATTCATAAGTGCTTCCACACTTTCCATGTCCTAGTTTCGGCCTAGGGAGGCTCTCTCTCTCTCTCTCAATAGAAATGTTCTTATTCTTTCAATATCATGAGACAACTAACTAAAATAAAACCCTAACTTGTTCCTTATATAGTTATTAAAAAATGGAACCAAAAAATATTCATAATACCCCTCAAGGTGAGGTGCCCCTCAAGTGTAAGAGTGGACTATTTTTGGTGAGTTTCAGGCCTCTTCTACACTTCAATTGCACACACCAAGTCTCGAGACTAATGCGTACCCTCATAAGTCCATATCCGTCATTATTCTTATATAATCCTCTCTATCTTTAGAGGAATTTGCCTACAAATTCACGGTTTTATCTTGTTCAATGGGCCACTTCAAAAGAACTATCAAACATAGTTCACAAAATATGAAGAATCCGAGTGCTCAGTAACAACAAATCTCGGCTAACATCTTCATTCAGAACCTTGGCTTCCTCCCCATCTTAAGAATTGCCTTCAGTCTTATTTAGATCAATTGAGTTTCAACCTATCGAAGATATCACTAGGAACATTATTATCCACTGTAGTCAAGAAGTTACCTACAAAAAACACAAACAAATTAGTTGTACAAGAAAAGTCCTCACACTCTCTCTTTATTTCTGTAATGCCCCAAATCTGGTACCCAAAATGCTACACGGTGCTCATGACCCCGAAGGAACACAAGCTAACCCATGACTGATATCTCTACCTGAATACTGCATAATAATAATAATATCATAAATGTGGAAACATGAACTGAAAGGCCATGAGGTTCAATACAGACACATAACTGAAAATATGGTATAATAATACCAAAACTGAATACAAATACTAAAATACTGAAGTATGAATATCTAGTCTAAAATCCTCTAAGAATATCTAGTCTAAAAGCCTCTAAACTTTCTAAATTAGGAGTTGATGGGATAGGTCCCCAACTAACTTCAACTACTAAAATAAACTAAAAACTGAAATAATAAAGTAATCATCATGTCCTCAAAGGATGAGGACTCGCTACTAACTCTGACAGCTGAACTGGGATGCTACTGATGCTCTGGAGCTCGTGCTTCTAAACCTATGGCATAAAATAAAACACCATAGTGCAAATGCATCAGTACGTTGGAATGTACTGGTATGCAGGTGAGGTAGGCTGAATTCAATCGGTTTCACATACATGAACAATACTAACTAACTGAAAAACATGAATGTAAGAATACATTCATGAATACGTAACAGAAACTGAGATCATGATATGGTTGAATACTAAGTTCTAACTATTGAGTCTATTAAGAACATGGATTCACTGATATTTGAGTTTACGATTACTGGGATACCGAATAACTGAGTTTACTGATATTGATAACTAAGTCAATGATAAGTGAGGACTGGTACTGTATTACTGAATACTGAGGGACTGATGTTATACTACTAACAAATGAATAATTGTATTTGACAATTTTGATTATGAAGAGCTGGTCTAGTTTTCTGTACCTGATAGTCGTGTATCTAAACACACACACACATATATATATATATATATAACATGAGTTTCTAATAACTAATATAGCTGATACTGAGTGACTGTATCTGAAATCCTGAATCTAAAGAACTATCTGAGTTCTTTTACTGAGACTAAGACTGAAACTAAGACTGTGGGAGGTAATCATCTAACCGACATGCCCCAGAACTGAGTTGGTGGGTTCCAAACTATAACCCCATCTAGAAGGGTGTTAATACCTTGCCACAGGTAAATAAAAGTTGTGAGTAACCCTCATCTGACATTATCCCCAAAAGAGAACGATGGGCCCCTTATCCGACAATGCTTATCTACCTCATCAACCCTCGATCTAATAGCATTGATGTCTCAACCTATACTGGCTACATAGTTCTGGAACACAAGGGTTTCTTCTAAGAATTACACCCTCATCTGAAAGTGAGTGTTCCCATCCTTGGGTTTACTCGGTGCTGAATCCTACTCCTAACTGAATTGAGACTGAACATGATTAATTTAACTGAACTGATACTGATGGTATGGTTTAGTTGAGCTGAACTGGGTTTATAGAGTTTCGTTGACTGATTCATCTGATTCCCTACTGACTGACTCATCTGATATGCTGACTGATTAATGGTTAGGTACTGGCCATAAGAGATTGAATGGTACTTAGTCTGAATAACTGGGCTGAGGATATGGAGCTAACTGAGTAACGTGAGATAACTAAGCATGAATTAGTGAAATACTACATTATCTAAGGATGCAAGACCAAATGTATGACATGATTTTGAAATATTCCAAAGACTATGATACTAAAATACTATTAACTGAGTAACTGACAACTGTACGCTATGGTCTAGAAAGTCTAAAATTGATTACTGAATTGAAGCTGACATTATAACTAAGACTGTAACTGGGACTCATAATAGAACTAAATGCTAGGTCCTAATAATTGAATACTGATAACTGAGGGTTAGAATGATATTGAAATGCTTGATTCTAAAATTTGAACACTGATTACTGAAGTTGTAATTGGGATGGCAACATAGTTATGATAGTCGCACAATGAAGGCTGACATAAGTCAAGGACCTGAATGTACCTTCACACTCTAATCTTTCCTAATTTCTAAGTACTACCTCTTGCTAGCCATTTACTTGCACTAACATGACATTTAAGCCTATCTTCATAGCTACACCCTCGTGTAAACAAGCATGCAATAATCTTCTCTTAACATGTAATATTCACTCTAACATCTAAGCAATTGCTCATCGCTACACTGCTTTCACAAAGAGAGCTTACTAAAGGGTTAAGTCAGGGGGATCTGATGCATGAATAGACATTAAATGAACTTGATGCCTGACTCAAGCCTGAGGAATAGAGTATAAACATCATGGACTCACCAAGAGGTCTAAACTGAGGATATGCATAAAATAATCTAAATTTAACTGATCAATAGGGGGCATAGCATCAGTCACTGAAGCTGAGTATACTGTAAAACATGATATGCGTACATGAATCAAGAGATGCATGACCTGAATTTGGAGTTTTCTATTTTCATAGGACATGATCTGTATTATCGAGGGGAATAGAACTGAACCCCTTATATTGGGGACTGGAATCGTACATGATTCTATGGAAAGCGTATGAATATAAGTTGTGTTCATATAATTGAGATGTGAAGCATACGTTGGTATCATGACGACTGGAGTATAAAAATTTACACTGAGGTAAGTATGGGTCAAGAATCATCTCCCCTTACTGCTTTTCTATTTATACTGGCACTACTACTAGAATTCTGATATCCTGACTTGGTTACTTGATCTATCATCTCCCCCTTAACTTTTAGCCATCATCTTAAGTCTATGAACAGTCGACTACACCCTGAACTGAACTGCAATCATCATCATATACTTACACTTTGTTTGACACATGCCTTCCCTATTAAACACACCATCTGCTTTTGTTTCCAACTAATATCATATCCACACCTTCACACTTAATTTCAAATCAATAGTCTTAATTTCTTGCTTGTACTATTCAAGCCTACTGGTTTACCTCGGTACAACTGGAGGTAACAACTATCCCCATGAATACATAATCTGTTTAATCTAGATATCATTATCCCAACTCTACTACTGCTAAACTCCTGGGTTTATGCTTTTAACTCTAGGCCTATGCTATCATAGGATTCAGAGAAGGGATCTGATAACCTATCTAAATTTTGGTTCTAGAAGAAGTTGTTATGATCATGGATAAAATCGGTACAACTTTGGAACATAACTGAACTGATGGGATACTGTTGAGCTTGTGGGCAATCCCATAGATGTATTCAAGGATTGTCTGTGGAAGCCCTATCTTTAGGATCTTGAGCTCCACTGTTTTGGTTACCTTGAAAGCAAGGTGGAGTTGACATTAGTGAAGCATGATGAGAATCTACATGAGTTTATAAGGAAACCTCTCTATAGCAGATTTGAAATATGAAAGAAGGGAAACTATTCCTAAAATATCTCATAGCCTTCTGCACGTAATTGTGGTGCACAACACACCCATGTACAAGACTCTACTAGATATGGCTTTCAGATTTCCTGGGACACTATTGAACCTGGCTCTGATACCAAGTTTGAAACACCCCAAATCAGGTACCCGAAATGCTACACGGTGCTCATGACTTTGAAGGACCACAAGCTAAACCATGACTGATATCTATACTGAACACTGCATAATAATATTAATAATACCATAAATGCAGAAACATGAATTGAAAGGACATAAGGTTCAATACTGATACATAACTGAAAATATGGTATAACAATACCGAAACTGAATACAAATACTAAAACTACTAAGTTTGAATATCTAGTCTGAAAGCCTCTAAACTGTCTGAATAGGGAGTTGACAGGATAGGTCCCCAACTAACTCCAACTACTGAAATAAATTAAAAATAGAACTAATAAAGTAATCATCATGTCCTTGCAGGATGAGAACTGGCTACTAACTCTGACTGCTGAACTGGGATGCTACTGGTGCTCTGGAGCTCGTGCTTCTAAGCCTATGGTATAAAATAAGACACCATAGCGCAAATACATCGATACGTTAGAATGTGCTGGTATGCAAGTGAGGTAGGCTGAATGCAATAGGGTTCGCATGCATGAACAATACTAACAGACTGACTAACATGAACATGAGAATACAAGTATGAATATGTAACTGAAATTGAGATCGTGATATTGTTGAATACTAAGTTCTAACTACTGAGTCTATGATAACATAGATTCACTGACATCTGAGTTTACAATTACTGGGATAGTGAATAACTGAGTTTCCTGATATTAATAATCGAGTCACTGATAAGTAAGGACTGGTACTGTATTACTGAATACTGAGGGACTAATGTTATACTACTGATAAATAAATAACTATTTCTGATAGTTCTAATTTTGAAGAATTGGTCTGGTTGTCTGTACCTGACAGTCGTGTATCTGAACATACATATATATAACATAAGTTGCTAATAACTGATATAGATGATACTGAGTGATTTTATCTGAAAATCTATATTTTAATGGAACTTACTGAGTTTTGTACTATTCTGAGTTGACTGTATCTGACAGTCCTGAATCTGATGAACTATCTGAGTTCTTTTACTGAGACTAAGACTTAGACTAAAACTGATACTGTGGGAGGTAATCATCTAACCGACATACCCCAGAATTGAGCTGGTGGAGTCCAACCCCTAGTTGGAAGGGTGTCAATACCATGCCACGGGTAAAGACAAGCTGTGAGTAGCCCTTATCTGACAGTGTCCCCAAAAGAGTATGGTGGGGCCCTTATCTGACAGTACTTATCCACCCTATCAACCCTCGATCTAATAGCATTGATGTCTCAACCTATGCTGGCTACATAGTTCTGGAATGC
>NC_061113.1:237394359-237444226 GCF_002878395.1 Capsicum annuum
ATAGCATTGATGTCTCAACCTATGCTGGCTACATAGTTCTGGAATGCAAGGGTTGCTTCTAAGAATCACACCCTCATTTGATAGTATATGTTTCCATCCTTGGGTTCACTCAGTACTGAATCCTACTCCTAACTGAATTGACACTGAAAATGATTAACTGAACTAAACTAATACTGATGGTATAGTTTAGCTAAGGTGAACTAGGTTTACTGAGTTCTGTTGACTGACAAAGATATTACTGAGATTTGAAGACTGACTGAGAGTATTGAGATTACAGAGATTACTGGAAATACTGAGGTTACTGAGATTGCTGAGTACTGAGATCACTGAGATTATTGAACTAATGAGATTACTGAGATTACTGGGATTACTGAGTTTTTCCTGAGTCACATGACTGACTGAGTTCTATGGATCATGGCTTGACTGAGAGTATCGTGGAAACATGACACTGGCTCTAGGCACATCGCTATTTTTTTTGGGTACAAGTACCCCCAGGACTCGATAGAAGGAAACTGACAAAGCATGACTTTCTTGAATACATGACCAAAGTTCATAATTCATAATATGATAGTTAGGGATATCATACTACACATAGTTCTCAAAGTCTTATACATGGAAGGGAATGCATATAACAACATGCCATAAGTCCATCAATCTAGTTTTATGAACATTCCATCAACAATCATAATGCATAACAATATCATAGAAGTCATTGTTTTTATAAGGGTATAGCATGCATTTGTCATTTAGTTCACAATTTAGCTTTAATACATGATTTCTAGTCTCTTAAGTATTTTATCAAACATCTTACATGCACAACTTAGGCATAGGTGTAATCATCAAATTATTCATCATGAGCAACCAAATTTACATGTTTCCAACTCATATGATATCATAGATCCATAAAAACATATAAAGATTCCAACTTGGGAATCATTCAAGATTAATCACATGAACATATTCAATCCATAATATAAAGATCATGATATATGATTTAGAAGAAGGTTATTGAGCTTCATGGATGAAAGGAATCTATGAATGAACACTACGCATACCTTAGTTCATAAATATACAAAGATTAACGGAGAGATTCTTGAGTTTGAGTCTTAAATTTGGATCCCCTACTGAAAACCCTAATCTTATTCTTGAGAGTTTTTGAGAGAAGAGAGTATATTTTGGTGAAAATAGGGCTAAATCCCGTGTTTTTGATATATATATATATATATAGGGGTGGTAAAATGACCAAATTAACCCTCAATACATGGAAGTGTAATGCTAAACAACTGGGTACAAAGGCTACACAAAGGGCGACGCCTTTGGTAGAGCCTTTTGTACCCTGGGTGGCGCCTTTGGTAGAGACTTTTCTACCCTGGGCAGCGTATTTGGTAGGGATTTTCCCACAAAGGCTACACCAAGGGTGGCATCTCTTCATAGCCTTTAGCTACTGATTAAAAATCCAAACGCGCCCTAAACGGATTCCAAAAATTTTGAAACTCATCTGGGATGTACTATTACCTTGTCCCATCATAATGCAACTTGAAAATCGCAAAACAGAGGTTTGGAAGATTATTAAATAAATCCCCAAAGTTTGGAGGCTTAAAATGAGACTAAGTCCTAAACATTTAGCTAAAATTTTCCAAGTGTTGGACCTTCTATAGAGCTTCGAGGAGCTAAACGAGCTGAATTTAAACGCAAAATTTTGCGGGGTCTTACAATTTCCTTGCCTCTCGGATTCCTCACACTTAATCTCACAAGTGTTGTAAGCTTTTTTATACTCCGAAAGGTGTTGAGAGGTGAACCAAACGTTTACAACGACTAAAAAATACTAAGACACACAAAGGACCGTAAATACGATGAACGGTCTCTAAACTAACTTACAATCTAGTACTAGCTTGTAAGTTAGTAATGGAATCAATAAACGGAACTAAGAAAACAGCATAATGAAACTAAAAGAACACAATTTGAGCTTAAATATGTTGCGTGAATAGTAAAATGTGATGATCTGGCAGCCATGTATTGGTTCGGTTTTATCAAATTTTATTTTCCAACTCAAGTGGAAATTGGTTGAGGAGGGAAAACAAGTCTTGAAATCCTCTTTCAAGTTCAAAAAGTAATACTTGACCTTTTTCCTCAAGACATGGTCCTTAAATCAAGGAGAGGTAGTTGAGAAGTGATTGATATGTCTTTGGTGATTGTAAAGTCTTCAAGACCAACAAGTCTTACACCTTGTTCCTTCACTTTTAGGATCTAACACTTCACTTTATGCTTTATAATTTTATGAAGGAGATAAAGAATGCAAGAACACAACAACAACCTTTAAAGATCTATAACAACACAAACCAATGTTCAACTCCCACAACAAGAAGTCATCACATGTACAAGAACACAACAATAACAACAAACGGTCACACTTCAAGTTCACAACAACAACTTCAACTTTTCAAGCTCAAATCTAGATCTTGACTCAAAGTGCTAGTGAATAAGAAAAACCAACACTTAGAAAAAACAAAGAAAAACAAAAGACTCCAAGATATAGACAATAAAACAAGAAAAATCTCGGCCAAGACACAACAAGAACACATTTTCGGCCAAAACACAAAATGGACAGATTTGCACCTTTTTGGAATTTTCAGTTTTGAATACTTTTTTTTTAAATTTTTCCACTGAAAAGCCCAAGAATGATCTTGTGGGAACAAGATAAAGCCATGCTATAATACCAAATGATACGATGAAAACAAGGGACATACGAAAAGGCTCAAAATAGTCAATAAATCAAGAGGAATCCGAGGACACCTTTGAGAGTTAGCTTTGGCCAAACAAAAACAACACAAGAATACAAGGAATCAAGGTGTATTTATACACCAAAATAGCCATTAAAATGCGATGAACACAAGAAGATAGACAACAATATGATAAGGTTAATAACAACAACAAACGGTTACATGATACATGAACAACAAGACCTAACAGTTTTCCTAAACAACACTACCTAAGACATGAAATGTAGAGATAGATAGTGAAATATACACTACAATAAGACCCAAAAACCTAAAGACATATTAAATCTAAGGACCCCTAGAACTTACAATAGCAACACCACATCTTACGAAGACACGAGAGGGATTCCACCAATCAAGCACCATCATTTCCAAGCAATACACATTCATAAGTTCTTCCACACTTGCCATGTCCTAGGTTTAGCCTTGGCAGGATCTCTCTCTCAAGAGAAGTGTTCTTGTTCTTTCAATATCATGAGACAACTAACTAAAATAAAACCCTAAAATGTTCCTTAGATAGTTATTATAAAATGGAACACAAAAATATCCATAATACCCCTCAAGGTGAGGTTCCCCTCAAGTGTAACAATGGAATGATTTTTGGTGTGTTTTGGACCTCTTCTACACTTCAATTGCACACATCAAGTCTCTGGGCCAACCCTCATAAGTCCATATCCATGATTATTATTGTATTAGCGTCCGTATAGTATTACTCGACTTGGATGATGAGGACCCATAACTATTGTGAATGCATCAACTGATTGACTACCATCTTCACTTTCTTGAGTTTCTACTCTCTCCATTTCAACCTACAAGTCAGATCCAAAACAAGCAAGTAAGTTGAGTTGTTTAAATATTTAATAAAGAACAAATGATCTTGATAAATTTTGAATTAGAAAATTTCATACTATTTTATTTTTAATTTCTTTAGATAAATCCTTGTACACTCATCCTGATTTTCTTCTTCTAGTATCCACAAAGAATTTCTTGTTTGACATAGTACCAGAATTTTCCTTTTTTTTTTCTAGTTACACACAAGTCAACATTAAAAAAATTTCAGGACAACAAGTTCGTAGTAACAATATAAGAGAACACCAAAGCTCGCGAATTATAGCAAAACTTGTTTTGCCAATAGTATGAGGATAATTCCATATTTTTCGATTCTGTTTGTTAGCATAGGACTTATCCGGCAAGACAGTTGGTACAAATAAGTATTAAAAAACAAATTGAAGTAGTGATCATGAAACAAAGTAATAACTGTACATATTCATATCATACCTTCTCTTCTTTAGAGTTCCAATACTGAAGCAAATCCACAAATACAAGTTCTGGAATAGTTTTTGGCCTATTTATCATTCAAATTTCATCATTGGGGTAGGCATAATACTGGTCTTTCATAAACCAGGATTTGTACCCTCTAAAAGCTGAATCAATTATATTGATAGCCCATCTTTTCCATTTTTAGGAATGTCATATTTCTCTCGTAATTTGGTGCAATTTGGTTAATGCAAAAACTATGAAATGATTTGAACTAGAAATTGGAATAGTGATAACTTTGAACTTGGATATAGCTCCACATATCATCATGTGTCTTTAAATTTTTCCAACTAATAAGATTAAGAGGACAAAATGTCCCATTCCTTGCCAAAGTGTCAAGAAAACTTCTAAACTCAGTGACCACTGCTTTGGTAGGACCAATAGGTTGATTCAACTCATTTAGCACTATTAGTTGATGCTCAGTTCATCCATGTACTACTGCCATTTATGTAGTATCTCTTTTTCTTTTGTTAATTAAGGGCCTACAATAATATGAACAACAAAATTACTGGAATGCAAATAATTTTTAAAATAGTATTAACTAAAATTTATATATTCTTGCCTTCTCTAGATTGTTCATTTGCATCAAAATTAGGAAGTTGTGACTAATCTTGCTGCACTTGTTCTAGTGATGGTTGTGATGCACGAGTGGTGTAATCTGACAATTCTTGGCACACTCTCCTCTACTGGTGCTACAGGTAAGATAGGATCCTGAATTACCTGTTTCACTTGTTCTTGTACTTGGGATCTAACTGGAACATTGTTTGACTTCTCCTTCTGCTGGTGATGATTTTCCTTTGCATTTACGTAGCTTGTATTCTCCCTCTTCTTATTCTTCTTCTATTCTAGTATCTTTTTATTTTGTAATGCTGCTAGTGATCCATCTAAAATAAAGCTCTTAACTTTTTGGTAATTTTTTGAACACCCTTCTTGATTCATGATTGTTCAACTTTGATCTGCAAGTACAAAAATATATAAAATATGCCGAGTACTATAATTCCAAATAACAACCATCAATGAACAATATTTCTCATTTCATTTTGGACAAAACATACTAATAGAACATACTAATACGTTTAGTAGTATGTATTTTTGGGTTTTTATAAATTGCTAACTATAAAGAAACAACAATCTGCATTAATAAAATATCATCTTGGAAGACAGAAACTAGAAGTAGTACTCCAAGAAACAGAAATAGTTAAAGAGTGGTGGTTGTTACTGGTAATGCTAAGAGGTGAAGGAAGATTAAGAACACAAAGAATCCTACCAGAAATACCTGCTCTTGTTTCTTCGTTGCTATAAAAGAAGAAAAATGCAACCACTACATCAAGGGTTCAAAGCTAGTTTAGCACAAAAGAAATACACGCCACTACTACTACACCACGCCCAATCTCAAATAAAATGGGATCAATTATATGAATAACCACCATCTGTATTGCTCCATTCAAGCTAGAATATAGACGGGAGAGTAGATAACAATATCCAAGTAAGCTCAAATACATTTCAAATATTTGAAACGCAACACACAATTGAGGAGATATTAAGATCCAAAAAGGGAGGCATTATTAATCTGGAAAAGGCATTTTAATCCATCCAGCATACTCACCAAGAGTACACCTAGCCCTCAAGAGCATATCTTTGTCTCCCTTTAATGTCATCAACAAAATTATCAGATAAGGTACTTCTTAAATCAACCACTAATACAGTTAGAACTAAAACATACTACATACTGTGCAATGAAATATCAAATCTGATTAATTATACGTATCTATAGTTTAATATCACAAGATTTAAAACTCTTTCATACTCTAAGATTATGTACTGTACTTTCAAAAATAAGGTTATTTCACCTTACCTTCATCATACTTGTATCTTTCATACATGAATGCCTGGTCTAAGAGGATAAAAAAGTACATAATCTGAGAGGAATGCTTGTGATCTGATTGCACATACTCATTCTGTGAAGACCATCCAATATATAAGAACAATCAACTTTTAAAGAATATCTTTAAGCCAAAACGAGAGAAGATTAGAAAACAATTAAGGTAGTCCCTTCTGAACCACTAAAATAATAATCTCCTGATGGACATGATGGAGCAAAATGAGACATCCTTGAAATACTTGACATACTAATCTACGAAAGAAGGAAAGCTTGTAATGACTATGCTTACATTACTATGTGATTTATATTGCTCAACCAAGGTGGAAGCAATAAACGTTATAAAAATACATTGAGAAGGTGTCAACATTTACTAGCAACAGTAAGTGAAAAGCCAGAAGATTCTGAGTCGCTACCAAGCAGTCAAAAGGAGTATAGTGGTTAACATCAAACAATGCATGAATGCTGCATCAGAGGACAATAAGATAATAAAAATTTGCTGGGAGTTTGTGAATGATTTTGATAGTACACATTAAATATTTTGAAGGAAGATATCCTTACCCAGGTGCACCTAAAGTCAATTTCCTCAAAAATTCCTATACTTTCCCCTCATTCACTAAATTCTGCATTTTCCAGGTTCGTCTAGTTCAGTTTTAAGAACTTCAATACCCAACAACAATAACAATAAGGTTGGTTCTGGGGAGGTATATACCCATCCCTACTCCTACCTTATGATGGTAGAGATCCTATTTCCCATAGACCCTCGGCTCAAGTAAAGAATGGCTTTATTTTAAACATACAATGACCATCTAATCATAACATAAGAATGGCAATGCACTAGCTCGTGCAAGGTGTCCAATCAGGGGATAATTTGGTGTTCCACTATTCTAGTCATGGCCACCAGATAGCAGCTTGTGTTTCTGCTATTTCCCCCTTTTTCATTTGGAAGAAAATAGTTTACTCTTGTTTCTTGAGTCCAGTATGCCAACTTATTACTATCAGTACATCTTTACATGACTATTTTTCTATCATGGCACCAGCTAGAGTGAAAAGATACATCATCTTGTGTCTCATTCTCTAATTTGTAAGATTACATATGTTATGAAGGCTCATTAATATGGGATAAGATTGATGAAATCCGATTAGCTTGTGTAATCTTAACTTAAAGCATGAAAGTGAACATCTTTAGAAGATTATAGGTCAAATAGAGGTACAATAACAATCTGTAGCGCAACCATGATATTAACGTCTTCGAAGTCATTATTGATAGAGGAGAAGTCCTTTCCAGTTTTTTATTTTAAAGGCACATAAGGTATGTCTAATAAATAAATAGAAAAATTATTCTTTGTGTAGATATCACTTCCCCAGAGTGCTGTCTCAAAGTATGGATTTCTTTTCAATTTCTTGTGGACATTACTTCATTTTTATTTTTTTTTCAATTTCTAGTGGATAACATTTCTTTCCTAGTAATGAAAGAAAGTTAAGAGTTGGCGTTGACATTAATATCCTTTACATGCAAATCAAACATAGACAAGCAAATTTCAGTAGTATCCTTTAACTAAGATGTCCAGTATTGGCACAAAAGGAGCAACAAAATACTAATACTTTTAGTTATTGAGAAAATGCAAGGAAAAAGTTCAAACCTGCTTCTTCCCTTACTTCGAAATAATAAGGTGAGTCAGAACACCTTTGAGCTCCTTTATCCGAAAATATGCTAACTTAAACTATTAACAATTGACATAACATGACCAACTCTACTAAAATAGAATCGCAAAACATGAACAACTCTAAGAAATATTCAAAATTACCACAAAAATGAATAGCTCAACAACAACAACAACAACAAATACCAAATGCTTTAAATGCATACATCAGCCTCACTTACCTCGAATCTCCCACATGTTCCCTTAATTTGCTTCAAATGATTATTTCAGACAATTCAAAATATGAACAACACCTTTTAATAAATTGTCAGCAATTAGTAGGTTAACAAAATGCTAAATCAAATGAAGTAGAAAAAAAACAGAAAGTGGCCAAAGACGAAAGAGCAGATGAACCAATAGAAACTAAAAATGGTTTTACAATCAAAAGTTGAGGGGGGGTGGGATTTTACCAATGAGACTACGATCCTCTTCAATGATTCAGTATATTTCTTTCAATCAGACTTTGACAATTCTGCAAAATTGTACTATTTTACAACAATTTTCTAAATGAAAACAATTAAAATGATATAAACAAGCATGAATGTAAGATACGTATTCAAAAGGAAATTAACACTCACAAAAGATGAAAATAATGATGAGATTATACTCAGATGAATTTATTTGTCTAATCATCTGCCTCCATCTAATCCCAACCTGTATCATCAAACTTATCCTCTTCTTCCGATGTTTCTACAACTATATCTTCTATATGTTCTTCAGCAGCAGATGGATACATCAACTTGAGTTTGAGGGGGAATGTTGAGATGTAGATGAATACATCAACTTGAGTTTGAGGGAGAATTTTGAGATTTACCTTTCTTCTATTTTGTGATTTTCATTAATGGTAGAATATTTTTATTTTTTCATTTTAATCTAAGAATATTTTATACTATTTATTTGCCTTAAAGTCTAGAGTTTATTAATTACAAAATATTTAATCTTATAGCTATCAGGAAAATATCATATTTTATTTATTTAGTTTCTTATAAATAGAAATGTACTCTTCTGTTTGAATTAAGGAAAAGAATCAATCAATAGTTTTCATTCAATTTCTATTTAATTTTCTTTCTTGTCTCTTTCATTACATATCATAGCGATGGAAAGGGTTTTTTTACAGTGAGTTTTGGTGAGGGTGGCCAAAATATTAATCGTCACTGGAAAAAGTCGTTCTCTCCCTTCTCTGTTCACTGTCTCTCCCTCAACTTTCTCTCCCTCTATTCTCAATTGTTCATTTTCTCACAGGTTTGTGTGTGTATTGGTGCGTATAGTAGTGTGTGAGTTCGTTCTTTGTGTTGGTAAAAAAAATAGAAGATGGATAAGTGTTGTGAGCTCTGTGTGTGTTTTTGTGTATGGAAAAAATGGAGAAACTTTTCTGTGTAGTATGGTGTGTGAATTCTACTCTGGAGAAGATAAAATTGTTGTGTGTTTTACTGTGAGAGTATATGTGTATCCATGGAATTGTGAATGATGGTGTTGTGTAAGTGTCTTTTCCAGTGAGGTGGGTATTTTGTGTTGTCTATATGGTATTTTCTCTGTGTGTATGTATATGCTGTGAAGTGTATTGTAGGTGTATTGTGAGTGGGGTGGGGTATGTGGGTAGAAGGGGGTAGGGGGTAGGGAGTAGGAGGTATGAGGTGGCAAAATTAATTAGAATGGGTGGTCAATTTGTTAAGGGTTTGTTAGGATAAGATGGTTATGGATTTGTTTATTTGGATTTTAGTGGGAGAATTATCACATGATTGAGGGTGCATGGTAAAATGGGGTAAATAAGTAAAAATACACTCTCGAAAGGGATAAAATTATGTTTCTACACCTTCGAGATCCTTTTTGACAATGTTAAGTTTTGATAATGATGAAAATGAAATGCCAATAAATAATATAATGCGAATAACAAATATTGACATGCCTATGCCTTAATTTCATTAGTCGGTATTAGTTTTTGATGTGGAGCTTTGGTGTGGATTTTTAACAGGTTTGATTTGCTTTTTTTTTTTCTCATAGGAGCATAAATAATGAATAACAAATATAAGTATTGATGTATATTTTACTATTTATTTTAAACTCATAAAAGTAAAATAAGTAAGAAAAATATGTGTCTTATAAACTTCTTTATATAATTATCATGATCTTATCGTTGGTTTACCTGGAGATATTGTAGCGAATAATATCAAATTGAATTTATATATGAAGATTTAAGGTGCAATATTTATATCAAGATTGAAAAGAACTCAACGCCTCGTGTTATTGAGAAGGAATATATAAATGAATCCCAACAACAACGAGGAAACTATCTGAGACGATCTGCATTTTGATACTTCAAATTTCTTGATCCCCTTCATTTTCTATATTTGCTTTTTCATTTTTCTTGTGTGTTTTATTTTAAAGGTTTTAACTACGAAAATAAATAATAGTTTTTAATAGATAGGCATTAGTTGCTCATGTGGAAGTTGAGAAATATATATAGTACTTGCATGTATGTTTTCCATTATCTAATAATTTTCAGGAATTTAATTAACACGAATCCATGGATTGTTGATTATGATATTATTTTTTTTATGAAAAATTCATTGGCTAATCACAGTGAAGTTAAAAGGTTTTCTTTTATAAAATTGAAGTGATTTTATGAAATTGAACTCATTGGCGCGAGATACACACGTTGAGCGTGTATTCTAAACTAGTTAGTTTAAAATAACGTGAAGATACAATAAATAACAATAATTAACAATTCAAAATATTTAAAATATATATAGAAAATTTAATTGATTAGTTGACTCTCTGAATTTTATCAATGCCAGATAAATTGGAGCAGAGGAATTTCACATGTTATTTAAAAATTACATAAAAATTATTATAAATCATAATAATTAACAACTCAAATATCAAAAACTATAAAAAAATTGATTGACTCTCTGGATTCCATTTGTGACACATAAATTGGAACAGAGAAAGTATTATATATTACTACGTAAAAATATTATAAATCTCAATAACCTTTAATAATTTAATTAAAATATTTAATAATCATACAAAATTAATTGACGTTCTAAATTTCATCAGTGTCCTATAGTGTCCCATAAATTAAAATTAAAATATGACATATATTGAGTTCGTACTAGCACATGCTCGTCGTACCTAGTCTTCCAACAAACTAGAAGAAGGCAAAGGATGTGTAGAAGGTATGTTATTTTTGTAGTTACGCCATCCTTCTTGTTTATGAAAAGTATTTTACAATTATCTCATGTTTGATTTGCTCAAATATTTTTAAAAATATTTTCTAGATCAAATTATTTTTCTCAAATTTATGAAAAATGATTTCCCTTCAAAGACTAAGAAAAATATTTTTCGAACTCTCTTTCAACCTCACTATCAAGTTGAAATCTTCATACAACTCTCAAAATCATTTACCCCTACCCCTACCGCCAATCCTCTAGAAACCCCACCCCTACCACACCCATCCAAGAAAATATTTTATTTTTTAAAAACTATTTCAAATTTTTTTCGTACCCCATTCCCTCCCTACCCTGACCCCTCCCCTCTACCAGCTCCTTTCGAAAAAGTATTTAATTTTTTAAAATTAAATTCAAACTTTTCTTAACCACACCCTAGCAGCCCCCTCCCCCCCAAGAAAAATATTTAATTTATTAATTTATTTTTAGAAAATATTTCAAAACTTTTTTCTTACCCCACACTTCTTATCCTATTCGTTCTCATTATTTTTTATCAAATATATACAAATACTTTTAGAAAATATTTTTCTACTTGTATAATGAACACAAGAATATAAATAAGAAACAATTGATTTTTCTAGAAAATGTTTTCCTCCTCCATACGGAACACACCCTAAAAAAAATATTTTTTAGGGTTAAAAATTATTTTTCTAAAAAATATATTCTATTCTTTAGCTAAACACCAAAATATATTTTTTGAAAATAGTTTTTTCATCAGCAACCAAACACTAGAAAATATTTTCAAAAATTTTTTTCACTCACCAACCAAACATAAGAAAATAAGTTAGAAACCAACTTGTTTCCATGAAAAATATTTTTCTTCATACCAAACATACCCAAAATCAAACTCTATTTCAGTTTTTATATTTGTTGGTTTTTTTTGTTTAAAATAACTTTGTCAATTCTCCTAGTATAACTAGATAAATGGGTCTGTCTCTCTAGAGTCAACTTGTTTTCTAAATATTTTTCTAAAAGTGAATATTTTTCCTTTTTATCTTCCTTTCTTGATTTGGTGAAACGTACAATCCTTAAAGCAATAAGATACAATACCCTTATTGCATGTAAATATGAAAATCCGAAAGTACACTTTCAGCACGCATGTCAACCATGGGGCAGCTTCAGCTACTCTACTTACCAGCCGCTCTACCGTCACTCATTATATAAGAGAAGTGAAAAACCCTAACGACTTTTGTATCAGAAAAATCCCCCTTTCAATTGTTGAAACCCTACCGGAACCTTTGTAAATCGTTGCTTTTTACGTCGGTGGAGAAAGAATTGGCAAGAATTCGCGATAAGGACGATCTGTTTGAGCTGGCGATGGATGATTTGAAAAAGTGGCTAAGGGAGATGATAGTCCTTTTCATCAGATGCATGATATGCTGCTGCACAAACCTCTGGTACCTTTTTTTTTTGCTTTTTGCTTTTGTTTTTTTGATATAAGATGAGGTTTTGTATATTAGAAATATAGGAATTTGTATATGTTTAATGTTTGTTAAGGAATTTGAATTAGATATAGGAATTGGAGGAAATGAGATTTGTTGCGGTATTTGGATTGATTAAAAAGGAAAATGAATTTTTTAGATCTCTTATGTGTAAATGAAGATCATTTTTCTATGTGTGAGAATGAAGATTGGTCTTTTATGAGTGGAAATGAATATCGATGTATTAGAAAATATAGGAAGGAGTATATGAGTGATGTTTGAAGGAATTTGAATTGAATATAGGATCAAGAGGAAATGAGATATGTTATGGTATTAGGATTGATTAAAGAGGAAAATGAACTTGTTAGATCCCGTATGCGTAAATGGAGAACGTTTTGCTGTGTGTAAGAATGGGGAATGGTATTTTATACGTAGAAATGAATATCTATGTATTAGAAAATATAGGAAGGAGTTATGTGTGATGTTCGTTAAAGAATTTGAATTGGATATAGTATTAGGAGGAAATGAGATTTTTTGCGATATTAGGATTGATTAAAGAGGAAAATGAACTTGTTGGATCACGTATGCGTAAATGGAGATCGTTTTGCTGTGTGTAATAAGAATAAGAATTGGTCTTTTATGCGTAGAAATGAATATGGATATAGGATTAGGAGGAAATGAGATTTTTTGCAGTATTTGGATTGATTAAAAAGGAAAATGAATTGTTAGATCTCGTATATGTAAATGAGGATCGATTTGTCATGTGTAAAAATAAAGATTGATCTTTTATACGTAGAAATAAATATCGATGTATTAGAAAATATAGGAAGGATTATACGTGTGATGTTTGTTAAAGAATTTGAATCGGATATAGGATTTGAAAGAAATAAAATTTGTTGCGGTATTAGAATAGATTAAAGAGGAAAATGAACTTGTTGGATCTCGTATGTGTAAATGGAGATCATTTTGCTGTGTTTAAGAATGAAAATTGGTCTTTTATGCGTAGAAATGAATATCCATGTATAAGAAAATATAGGAAGGAGTATGTGTGTGATGTTTGTTAAAGAATTTGAATCAGATATAGGATTAGGAGGAAATGAGACATGTTGCGGTATTAGGATTGATTAAAAAGGAAAATGAGCTTGTTAGATCTCGTATGTGTAAATGAAGATCGATTTTTTATGTGTAAGAATGAAGACTGGTCTTTTATGCATAGAAATGAGTATCTATGTCTTAGAAAATATAGAAAGGAGTATATGTGTGATGTTTGTTAAAGAACTTGAAAAGGATATAGGATTAGGAGGAAATGAGATTTGTTGTGGTATTAGGATTGATTAAAAAGGAAAATGAACTTGTTAGATGTAACGCGCTGAAATCTAATCCTGAGACGTCACACGGTGCTCAAGACTATAAGTAGCCTTAAGCTAACCCTGTCTGCCTACTACTGAGTCTGAATGCCATAATAAAGGAAATATACATATAAGAGTCATGCTAAATGTGGAAAACTGAATGAAATATCTAAGAATAATCTGAATATAATATCTGAAAATAAATACTGAATAATCTGAGTATAAAGTAGTAGTCCGACAAGCGCTACTACTAATATCTAGAGAGACACTGGGACAAACCCCCAACTAACTCAAACTGTCTTAAAAGAGTACTAAATCATATAAACTAAGAGGTTGCAAAATCTGAATGAATAATTCCCCAAACTATGAGGACTCACCAACTGTCGGACGTATATGGAGATGCTCGAACTACTCTCGCTGCTAATACTGAGCACCTAAACCTACATTATGAGATAATGTAGCACATAGACGTATATGTGGATTAGTACTTTGAGGATGTACTAAGTATATGAGGGTGAAATGCATAAGTAAAACATCATCTTATCATCATAGTTTGTAAAATAATGCATGCTAATGTAAATGACTCACATAAGATGGAATATCTGAAAACTAAAATCTGTAATAATAAGAAGCAAATCATACTTTATAAATCTAGTGAGTCATAACATTTAGTTCTAAAAGTTGTGCTAGTATTCTGTCAGTATATCATACTATCTAAGTGTAAAAGAGCTCACTCTGAATCTAAAATTTGAAAGCTAAAATATGAAGCTAATCTAAGCATAATCTGAATAAAATTGTAAGCTTTTACATTTAGTTTTCTAAAAGCTTTTCTGTTATGCTGTAAGTTTAAAATATTAGGGAATTCTTTTAAAAGTTGTTCTGTAAAACTTTTCTATTAGAGAGGTTCTTCCAATCGACATAAACCATGTGAGCTACATGGGAGTCCAACGTCTCGTCCTCCTAAGAAAGAAACCTCGCATTGGGGAGAGGTGTCATACTATTGCCAGGGAGTATAACCTAGGCTAATTGATCATATCTATAACTGTAATCCATATTGGAAGGAAAATAATTTAAATCTGTACCTACATTGGATATGCAGTTCTAGGGAAGATTGGGCACGCTAATCTCACACTTCCCGCTCGGTGCTAAATACTACTCCGTTTAATTTTCTACATTCAAATTAGTGGAAATCCACTTTAAAACTTGCATAATGGTTTATTACAAAAACCAATTGTATATTTCTCAGAATTCAATCTAAAAGTAAAGCTCATCTGATTTTTGTAATCTGTAATAAATCTGTAAAGTGGAGATCAAATCTTATCTGAGGATCAAAAGATCAAAGCTTTATTGAAAATATGAAAATAATTTGCTCATAAGAATAAAAATAAGCACAAAATGCTTTGAATATGTTTAATCTTGTGTTTTGGACAGATTGGAGCTTGGGAATTGACCAAAATACCCCCTTTTAAACTTCTAAATGGAACTGGAAAAATAACATTTTCTGAACTGGCAGGCCACAGCGATACGCCACTATCACGCTGGCTTACTGGAAAAGGAAAATTGGGAACTGAAAGTTCTCCGCGATGTGGAGCTATCGCGGTGCCCCTTTGGAATGCCATTTTGGCCATTATCGCAATGCGGTGAAATTGAGTAGACTTACTGGATTTCGATAATTGGGGACCTCTCGGTGTTGCAGGACTATCGTGGAGGGCCACTGGATTTTTACCGTTGGGAATTTACCCTCCTCCACGATGCGGTGTGTACCCAGGTGGCACACTGCTTTACTAAAAATGCCCTAACTTCTTTATCGAGTGTCGTATTTGGGCGAATTTGGTATCGATGGAAAGCTTATTCTATTTCCAACACAATGGAAAGTCAAAATCTGGAAAATTCCACATGGAATAAATATGACTCATTTTTAAAGATAACCTTTGACATTCTAGGGACGAAATTAAGCTAGGAAAAGTGCGGGGTATTACAATATCTCCCCTTGGGAACATTCGTCATTAAATGTGGCTAGTTAAGTAGAGAATGATGAGGAATCTGAGGCTATAAGCTATCATACACAACTGAAATGAACTGTATGACTGGATCTCAACATAATGAGCTACTAAACAAATCTGTGAGAGCATGAGTTTGCATGAAAAATACAATATAGCTGAATCTGATACTAGAAAAGAGATGAATGAAGGAAGACTATTACCTTCGTCAGAATATGGGTTCGTGGAGAAGAGACCAGGATGATTGATACGCATGTCTGCTTTTGCTTCCCAAGTAGCACCCTCAACGGACTGATTTTGCCACAGAACTTTGACCAAGGGAATTTATTTGTTCCTTAGTGTACAGATCTGATAATCAAGAATCTATATTGGGACTTTTTCATAAGAAAGGCTATTCTGAATATTTGTAATTTCTAGAGGAACTATAACAGCTAAATCGTCCATGCATTTCTTTAATAAGGATACATGGAACACTAGATGAACGAAGGATAAATCTGTGAGTAGCTCAAGTTCCTACGCTACCTTTCCAACATGACTCAAAATATGGAAGAGGCCTAAAAATCGAGGACTAAGCTTCTCCTTTTTGCCAAATCCCTTCACCCCCTTCATGGGTGAAACTTTCAAATACACAAGATCATCAACCTCAAACTCAAGATCACTTTTTCTTACGTCTGCATAAGATTTCTGACGACTTTGGGCTTCTTTCCTTTCTCTCTAGAATCATTTGAACTTTCTCCATGGCTTCAAACACCATGATTTTCCCAATTAAAATAGTTTCACCCACTTCAAACCAACCAACTAGCGGTCTATATCTTCACCTATAAGGAGCCTCAAACGGAGCCATCTGAATACTATCATGATAACTATTATTATACAGAACTCAATCAATGATAAATTCTCATCCTAACTACCTTTGAAATCAAGAACACATGCCCTCAACATATCCTTTGGGGTATGAATGGTCCTTTGTTCTTGACCATGCAACACAATTCTAAGATGTCTATATGATCATACTCACTATGAGAGTAGACAAGAATATCATCCACAAAGATTATGACAAATATGTCCAGATACTGTTTGAACACTCCACTCATCAAATCCATAATGGTTGCTGGGACATTTGTTAGCCCGAGGGACATGACTAGAAACTCAAAATTACCATAACGGGTTCTGAAAGCTATTTTTGGGATATCACATTCCCTTACTTTAAATGATGATAGCCGGATCTAAGGTCTATTTTTGAGAAATAACTTGCACCTTGGAGTTGATCAAATAAGTCATCAATTCTAGGAAGAGGATATTTGTTCTTGGCTATAACTTTAGTCAACTGATGATAGTTAATGTTATTCACAAAGATCCATCTTTCTTTCGCACGAATAGGATAGGAGCACCCTAAAGAGAAACACTAGGTCTTATGAAACCTTTATCTAAAAGATCTTTGAGTTGCTCTTTCAACTCTTTAAGCTCGGGCGGGAGCCATATGATATAGAGGTATTGAGATGAGCTGAGTATCTGGAAGAAAGTCAATCCCAAATTCTATTTTCTTATCAGGAGGTACCCCTGACAAATCTTTGAGAAAAACACCAGGAAACTCATTAACTATACTGACTGACTAAACTATTGGAGTCTCAGACGTAGTGTCCTTTACTCGAACCAGATGATAGATACAACATTTGGAAATAACCTTTTTGGACTTAATAAAAGATATAAAATGACTCTTGAGAGACACCTAATCACCGACATTCTAGGGACAAAATTAAACTAGGAAAAAGTGCGGGGTATTACATTAGATCTCGTATGTGTAAATGAAGATTGTTTTGTTACGTGTAAGAATGAAGATTGGTTTTTTATGTATAGAAATGAATATCAATGCCTTTAGTGTAAAAAAATGAAATAAGATTGATATCTAATGTGTTTAAAAAAGGGATGAAGATTGATATCTTCTTTGTTAATGAAATGGATGAAGATTGATATCTTATGTGTTAAAAAAATGAATGAATATTGACATCTTCCGTGTGAAAAAACTGGATGAAGTTTGATTCTTCTACGTAAAAAACATGAATAGTTGTTCTGCATAGAAATGAAGATTTATTTTGCATAAAAATGAAGATATCTTCCATGTAAAAATGAATATATATTATGTGTAAAAATGAAGATCTCTTATGTATAGAAATAAATGTTATCTATAAAAATGAATGAAGGTGTAGAAATGAAGATCTTTGGTAAGAAATGACATAGAATTTTAAAAACTTTGTAAAGAGCTAAAACACCATTTTTTTCATAGCTGTCCAAAGTTTAGACAATTTGAGACAATTTTAGATTCTAGTGATGCATTCTCATTTTTATGTTGATAGGGATTCAAATTTTATGAATGTACCGAGAAGTGTATGAGTAACAGTATCTTACCCATTCTGGTGTCTAAGAAATGTCCTGCCTTTTATAGTATGATAGAGGGTATGGCTACTGTGGTGATCCCAAAGTTTTTTGGTCCTGATGTAATTATGTTCTCTCACTCTCTTTCTCTCTCTTTCCACACATATATATGTATCTTGGAGGCTTATGTACTATATTACATTTTCAATTAAGAACAATGGGGGTGAAGATCTTTTCAATGCTGAGGTCTATAAAGCCTCTAATGGGAATTTTATTGTTCCCCATTGTAAGCATAAACTCTAAGCTGTTGCTGAATGAAGACCAGAAGGTGATCAAGATACAAGACACTAGATACATTCAATAAGTTTTGTATCTTGTGTCTTGTATCTTGATCACCTTCTAGTCTTCATTCAGCAACAACTCAGAGTTTGTGCTTACAATGGGGAATAATAAAATTCCCATTGAAGGCTTTATAGACCTCAACTTGGAAAAGCTCTTCACCCCCATTGTTCTCAATTAAAAATGTAATATAGTACGTAAGCCTATAAGATACATATATATGTATATAAAGAGAGACAGAAAGAGAGAGAGAGCATAAATACATCAAGGCCAAAAAACTTCTGGATTGCCACAACAGCCATACCCTCTATCATATTATAAAGAGCAGGACATTTCTTAGCTACCAGATAGGTAAGGTACCGTTACTCATACACTCCTCGAGGCATTCATCAAATTTGTATCTCTATCAACATAAAAATGAAAATGCATCAGTAGTTTCTAAAATTGTCTCAAATTGTATAAATTTTGGACGGCTATGAGAAAAATAATGTTTTAGCCCTTTATAGACTTTTTAAAATTTATATCTTTTCTTACCAAAGATTTTCATTTCTGCACTGTCGTTCATTTTTATAGATAACATTTATTTCTATACAGAAGAGATCTTCACTTTTACAGATAAGATATATTCATTTGTACAAGAAAGATATCTTCATTTTATGCAAAAGAAATCTTCATTTCTACGTAGAACAACTATTCAGGTTTATTACACAGAAGATATCGAACTTCATCCAATATTTTCACATGGTAGATATCAATCTTCATTTATTTATTTAACACATAAGATATCAATATTCATCCATTTCACTAACAAAGAAGATATCAATCTTTATCCATTTCATTAACGAAGAAGATATCAATCTTCTTCCTTTTTTTTTAAACACATTAGATATCAATTTTATTTCATTTTTTTACACTAAAGACATCGATATTCATTTCTATGCATAAAACAATCTTCATTCTTACTCAGCTGGAAAACAGTGATTTTCACCTGATGGAAAACTACCAAAAAACGACCAACGATGGAAGGTAAGCGAACACGACTGCAAAGCATCAAGGTAAAAATTCTAGATATAGCTGCAGGTAAGTTCCTTGAAACTCTATCGCTTCAATACTCTGCATCACCCCCCTTTACCCTAGTTTAGTTTAAGTTTATATGAATGATTATGTTTGTATGTTTTTTTGTATTCTTCATTGATGAAGAACCTTTCTTAGTAGGATTTTCTTAGAAGAAAGCTTCTTCTATTTTTTCCTTTTTGTTGAAGATAAATGTAATGCAATGAACAAGTTTAATATAAGTATTTCAGTTTCAAAATTATGTTTTCCCTCTTTTTTGTGATTGTTTCTTTTTTCTATTGGTTATTCTTCTACACAATCAACTTAAATTTAGAATGACGATTAAATTCAGGAGGAATTCAAAAATTGTATATAGTCTATCATCAATCTTATACTCCATCATTTCACAACAGAACATAGTAGTCGATCGTAGACTATGTGAATCGATGGGACATCAGCATCTTATAGTTTGAAAGAAAAATAGTTAAATTAAAAATGATTTAAATATATAATAATATTTTTTGGGGCTGGTGGAAAAAATAATTAAATTAAAAAAAATTTAAATAGATAATTACATATTTTTGGGCTGGTGAAAGAAAATGATTAAATTAAAAATGATTTAAATAGATAATAACATGTTTTAAGGCTGGTTGAACTAATTTATTAAATAAAAAGTAATTTAAATAGATATTCTTGAACAGTTTGTGACACTTAATAGACTACCGTCAATGTTGACCCATGTCGAATTCATGTAGAAAATATATTTGCGGTTTGAGGGTCCCTCAATTTACTTGGTCTATCGTAGACTTACATCATAAGAAGTGCATTGATTGATCTCCTGATTATGCGTAGACCACTACTATAGACCAACACTTGGATGATTTTTTAAAAATGAATAAATAAATCAAAAATAAATGTAGTGTGGGTTTCTACACATATGAAGGAGTGTAAACAAGTCACATAATTATATTAGAGCTTATACAAATTAGGGATGGTGAATTTAAGGAGTGTGTGGATGGGTAGTGATCGAACAAAGAATATGCTAAGAGTAATGCTTGTCAAAGCACATGTATATTTTGAGGATGGTGATTGTATTTGATGACTACACATTCCACATACTCCTTCAATCACCACCCCTAAATCAAAAGAGTATGTGGAAGAGATAGTGGTTGAACAATCATCATCCTCAAAACATATTTGTGCTTTGACAACCATTACTCTTAGGATATTGTTTGTTCGACCACTACTATAATGCCCTGAATCTGATACCCAAAATGCTACACGATTCTCATGATCCCAAGAGAATACAAGCTAACCCATGACTGATATCTATACCTGAGCACTTCATAATATACCGTATAAATTCAGAATAAAAGGCTGACAGGACATAAGGTTCAAATATCTGATAAAACATAAAATTTGATTATTCGATATATCAATACCATAACAACTGAAATAACTATCTGAACATGTTGTAGTCTGAAACCCTCTAAAATTGACAGAATAAGGAGTTGATAGGGCATATCCCCAACTAAATCTGAACTACTGAAATAATAAAGTAATGAAATAATCATGCTATCCTCAAATGATGAGGACTCACTTCTAGTTTGTCTACTGAACGTCTGATCTACTAAGGGTGTTCTAGATCTCGTGCTTCTAAACTTATGGTATAAGACACCATAGGATAAATGCGTCAGTACGATTGAATGTACTAGTATGCAATTGAGGTAGGCTGAATGCAAAGGGTTCATATGCATGACCAATACTAACTGGCTGTACAACATGAATGTGATAATACATGCATGAATAAGTAACTTAAACTGAATTTGTGATAATACTGACTACTGAGTCTGAATACTAATAACATGAGTTACTAATAACTGATATAACTGATACTGAACGACTGCATCTGACAGTCTAGTTTCTGATGGAACTAGCTGAGTTTCGTACTGTACTGAGTGACTATATCTGACAGTCCTGGGTTCTATAGAAATATCTGAGTTTTATTACTGAGACTGAGAATGTAACAGTGAGAAGTAGTCATCTAACCGAAGTGCCACAAATAAAACATTATAGCTGTGTAGGGGTCCAATCTGTAACCGCAATTGGAAGGGTGTCAATACTCCGCCACTGGTAAGGACAAGCTGTGAGTGACCCTCATCTGATAGTGTCCCTAAAAGAGAATGGTGGGACCCTTATCCGATAGTGTTAATCCACATCATCAACCCTCATCTGTCAGTGTTGATGTATCAACCTATGCTGGCTACATAGTTCTTGAATACAAAGATTGCTTCGAAGAATCACACCCTCATCTGACTGTATATGTTCCCATCCTTGGGTTCTCTCAATGTTGAATCCTACTCCTATCTGAATAGACACTGATTTGATTATACTGGACTTAACTGAACTAAGTTCACTAAGTTCTGTGGACTGATAGAATATTACTAGTATCTATTAACATGATTGAGATTACTGAGATTACTGAGATTGCTGAGATTACTGAGTAAAGTTCGTCTATTACTAGATTTACTGAGTTTTCCTGAGTTGTGAGACTTACTGAATTTACTGATTCATGGCTTAACTAAGAGTATCATAAAAACTGACACTGGCTCTAGGCACACACCTAAATTATCGGGTACAAGTACCCCCAGGACTCGATAACATGAAACTGAAAAGGTATGAAACTTCTTGAACACATGACCATAGTTAACAACTCATAATTAAATCATTGGGGATTTTCATGAAGTACTTGTATGTCATAATCTTACACATGAATGGGAACGCATATAATATATAATTTCACAATTCTAGTCTCATGAGCATTCCATAAAACAACTACAAGGCATAGATTTAGAATAGAAGTCATTTTGAACATGTAGTTATAGCCCAAGTTCATCATGTAGATCAATAAGGATTCATAAAAACACAACTCTACTCACTTAGGAATTTTACCAAACACAAGGGGAGCATGCTTTTGTCATACTATTTTTAATGAATCTAATTATCATGGTTAAATTAATCAACTTGCAATATGAAGGGTTTATCATGGACATTATATAAATCATAACATACTAGTACCAATTCTTGAAATTGATAATCTATAACATGAATCAAACCCAACAACAATATGAACATGAATTTCAATTCAATTAAATCATGAATATTCATGAGTACACAATCTTTGAATTGAAAAGGGTTTCTTGAGCTTCACGGATGAAAGGAATCCATGAATCAACACTAAACATACCTTATAACATAAATCCTTAAAGTTTCTTGGAAAATTCTTGAGCCTTGTACATGAATTTTTGAAACTAGGATTTCTTGCTTTTGAGAGAAAATAATAAAACTTTGGGGAAACTTGGGTGAATAATGAGATTAGGTCATTTAGGGATTAATTTCATATTGGGGCTGACCTGGTTTGAGGTAAAATGACCTATTGGCCATTAAAGATGCGGACATTTATTGATAGAAAAACTGGACATCAACGTGTTAAGCGATGCAGCACATCAATAGCCCCGATGCAATATCTGACGTATCGCGCCATGATCGTGCCAAGCCTTAGCACTTTTGGCTCTGGCAATCTACAAAAGTGTTAACCAACGCGATTGGAAACGTGGAGCACCAATATTGCGTTTGTCCACTATTTTGGGACTCCGAATGTAGTCTAAATGAGTTCTGAAAAAGTCTGAAACTTGTCCGGGAATACTCATTGACCTTACCTGATCTTGAATTAATAAAAATATAGGTCATTAAAGGAAATTAAGGTCGTGAAATAAGGTAGCGAACTTTCGAAGGCTAAAATAAACTAAGTTCGGAAACTTAGCTAGAATTTTCCAAGTATGGGACCCCTTGAAAAGCTTACAGGACTGAATTAAATTTTGGATTTTGCGGGGTCTTACAATATATCCCCCTTGAGAACATTCGTCATCAAATGAGACTTACTGAGATGGGAGAAAAGATACGTTGACGTACATATTGAACATGAAAAGCTGAAACATAAGTACATGACTGAAATTACTGATTTACTGAGATTTATTTTGAGCATGCATATCTGATGCATGATTTCATGACTGAACTAATTCATGAATACATGATTAGGATTTCTGATAATTGAATTTCTCACAAAGAAAATGCATATCTGATGCATGAATACGTGACTGAGATGATACATGAATGCATGACTAAATATGCAATAGTAATCTAATACCAAGTTTGTAACTGAAATCTGAACATGAAAATGAATGCCAAGTTTGAAACTGGAATCTGAACATAAAACCGAATAAGCTTAAGGAAAGCTATTACCTTGGGCTGACTTTGAGTTTGGAGAGAAGAGGCAAGGGTATTGTCCCGCATATCTGCTTCTTCTTCCTAAGTGGCTCCCTCAGTGGACTTATTCCGCCAAAGAATTTTGACTAAATAAACTTCTTTATTCCTCGGTCTACGAGTCTGGTAGTCAAGAATTTTGACAGGAATCTCTTCATAAGATAGTTTTTTCTGAACACCTATACCCTCTATAGGGACTACAACTGCTGGGTCACCTATGCACTTTATTAGCAAGGAGACATGGAACACTGGATGAACAGCGGCTAGATCTAAAGGCAATTCAAGCTCATAAGCTACCTTGCCGAAACGACTGAAAATCTTGAAGGGACCGACATATCAGGGATTGAGCTTTCCTTGCTGAATATCTTCACTCCCTTCATGGGAGAGATCTTTAGATAAACATAGTCACTAATCTCAAACTGAAGATCCTTTGTGCGCATATCTGCATAAGATTTCTGTAGGCTTTGAGCAGCCCGAAGTCTTCCTATGATCAACTGAACTTTTTCTACGGCATCGAATACTAAGTCAGTCCCTATAACTGAGGTCTCACTAACTTCGAACCAACCGACTGGAGATCTGCATCTCCTACCATAGACAGCGTCAAATATAGCCATCCGAATGTTGGAATGATAGATGTTGTTATGTGCAAACTCAATCAAAGGCAAGTGATTATCCCAACTACCCTTGAAATCAATGCCAGATAAATTGGAGCAGAGGAATTTAACATGTTATTTAAAAATTATGTAAAAATTATTATAAATCATAATAACCTTTAATAATTTAATTAAAATATTTAATAATCATACAAAATTAATTGACTTCTTAAATTTCATTAGTGTCCTATAGTGTCCCATAAATTAAAATAAAAAATATGACATATATTGAGTTCGTACTAGCACATGCTCGTCGTATCTAGTCTTCCAAACAAACTAGAAGAAGGCAAAGGATGTGTAGAAGGTATGTTATTTTTGTAGTTACGCCATCCTTGTTGTTTATGAAAAGTCTTTTACAATTATCTCATGTTTGATTAGCTTAAATATTTTTAGAAATATTTTCTAGATCAACTTATTTTTCTCAAATTTATGAAAAATGATTTTCCTTCAAAGACTAAGAAAAACATTTTTCAAACTCTCTTTCAACCTCACTATCAAGTTGAAATCTTCATACAACTCTCAAAATCATTCACCCCTACCCCTACCGCCAATCCTCTACCAACCCCACCCCTACCACCCCCATCCAAGAAAATATTTAATTTTTTAAAAACTATTTCAAATTTTTTTCGTACCCCATTCCCTCCCTACCCTGACCCCTCCCCTCTACCAGCCCCTTTCGAAAAAGTATTTAATTTTTTAAAATTAAATTCAAACTTTTCTTACCCACACCCTAGCAGTCCCCTCCCCCAATTTTTTCTTTTAATTTACTTTTAAAAAAAATATTCAAAACTATTTTCTTTTTAATTTACTTTTCAAAAAAAAAATATTCAAAACTTTTTTTCTTACCTCTCCCCCCTCCCCCCTTCCCAAGAAAAATATTTAATTTTTTAATTTATATTTTAAAAAATATTTCAAAACTTTATTCTTACCCCACACTTCTTATCCTATTCATTCTCATTATTTTTTATCAAATATATACAAATACTTTTAGAAAATATTTTTCTACTTGTATAATGAACACAAGAATATAAATAAGAAATAATTGATTTTTCTAGAAAATGTTTTCCTCCTCTGTATGGAACACACCCTAAAAAAAATATTTTTTGGGGTCAAAAATTATTTTTCTAAAAATATTTCTATTCTTTAGCTAAACACCAAAATATATTTTTTGAAAATAGTTTTTTCATCAGCAAGCAAACACTAAAAAATATTTCCAATTTTTTTTTTCAATCACCAACCAAACATAAGAAAACAAGTTAGAAACCAACTTGTTTCCATGAAAATATTTTCCATGAAAAATATTTTTCTTCATACCAAACATACCCAAAATCAAACTCTATTTCAGTTTTTATATTTGTTGGTTTTTTTGGTTTAAAATAAATTTGTTAATTCTGGCTCCTAGTTTAACTAGATAAATGGGTCTGTCTCTCTAGAGTCAACTTGTTTTCTAAATATTTTTCTAAAAGATAATATTTTTCCTTTTTGTCTTCATTTTTTAATTTGGTGAAACGTACAAGCCTTAAAGAAATAAGATACAATACACTTACTGCATGTAAATATGAAAACCCGAAAGTACACTTTCAGCACGCATGTAAACCATATGGAAGCTTCAGCTACTCTACTTACCAGTCGTTCTACCGTCACTCACTATATAAGAGAAGTGACAAACCCTAATGACTTTTGTATCATAAAAATCCCTGTTTTAATTGTCGAAACCCTACCGGAACCTTGGTGAATCGTTGCTTTTTGCGTCGGCAGAGAAAGAAATGACAAGAATTCATGATGAAGATGGTCTGTTTGAGCTGACGTTGGAGGATTTGAAAAAAGTTGCTAAGGGAGATGATAGTACTTTTCATCAGATGCATGATACGCTACCGCACAAACCTCTGGTACTTTTTTTGTGCTTTTTTTTTTGTCTTTTTGATATAAGATGAGGTTTTGTATATTAGAAATATAGGAATTTTTATATGTGTGATGTTTGTTAAGGAATTTGACTCGGATATAGGAATTGGAGGAAATGACATTTGTTGCGGTATTTCGATTGATTAAAAAGGAAAATGAACTGTTTAGATCTCTTATGTGTAAATGAAGATCGTTTTTCTATGTGTGAGAATGAAGATTGGTCTTTTATGAGTAAAAATGAATATCGATGTATTAGAAAATATAGGAAGGAGTATATGTGTGATGTTTGAAGGAATTTGAATCAGATATAAGATCATCAGGAAATGAGATATGTTATGGTATTAGGATTGATTAAAGAAGAAAATGAACTTGTTAGATCCCGTATGCGTAAATGGAGAATGTTTTGCTGTGTGTAAGAATGGAGAATGATATTTTATGCGTAGAAATGAATATCAATGTATTAGAAAATATAGGAAGGAGTTATGTGTGATGTGCGTTAAAGAATTTGAATTGGATATAGGATTAGGAGGAAATGAGATTTGTTGCTATATTAGGAATGATTAAAGAGGAAAATGAACTTGTTGGATCCGGTAATGCATAAATAGAGATCATTTTGGTGTGTGTAAAAATAAAAATTGGTCTTTTATGCGTAGAAATGAATATGGATATAGAATTAGGAGGAAATGAGATTTGTTGCAGTATTTGGATTGATTTAAAAGGAAAATGAATTGTTAGATCTCGTATATATAAATGAGGATCGATTTGTCATGTGTAAAAATGAAGATTGATCTTTTATGCGTAGAAATAAATATCGATGTATTAGAAAATATAGGAAGGAGTATATGTGTGATGTTTGTTAAAGAATTTGAATCGGATATAGGATTAGTTGTGAAATCCTTGCTAGTATTTTATCTGTAAATCATATTGTCTAAGTGCAAAAGAGCTCACTCTTAATCTCAAATCCGAAGCTAATATCTTTCTGTAAAGCATAATCTCAAAAAAACTGTGAGCCTTTTCACATAGTTTTCTAAAAGCTATTCTATTATGTTGTAAGCTTAAAACTTTAGAGAATTCTTTTAAAAGTTTTTTTACAAAATTTTCTATTAGAGAGGTTCTACTAACCAACATAAATCATGAAAGCTACATGGAGTCCAATGTCTCATCCATCTAAGAAAGAAACCTCATGATGGGGAAAGGTGTCATACTCTTGCCAACGAGTATAACCTAAGCTAATTGATCACATCTGTAATTGTAACCCATATTGGAATAAAAATAATCAGAATCTGTACCTACAATGGCTACGTAATTCTATGGAAGATAGGGCACGCTAATCCCACACTTCCCGTTCGGTGCTAAATACTACTCCATTTAATTTGCTATGCTCAAACTTTTGGAAATCCACTTTAAAACTTCCATAATGGTTTATTATGAAAACTAACTGTATATTTCTTAGAATTCAATCTGTAAGTAAAGCTCATCTAATTTCTATAATCTATAATAAATATGTAAAGTGGATTTTAAATCTTATCTGAGAATCAAAATATCAAAGCTTTATTGAAAATATGAAAATAATCTACTCATAAGATGATTGAAGCATTATCTTTCTTGAAACATCAACTTACAATTTTCGAATTTATAACCCATGCATCAAGTTCCTGTAAAAGCATCATAATAATTATGCTTGATAATGAAAACCATGATAATTCATCTTAAAATCTTGAAATTTCTGCAATAGGCATTAATATATGAAAATAAACATGCAATTCAACTTCTAAAACACTTAAAATCTCAAAACCTTGCAATTAGCAATAATGGGTATAAACCCCAATTCAAAATTCATGTATAAAAATTCAAAATCATGTGAATTTTTAATTAAAAGCTTGGTTTTGGGCACAAGGATGGAGAAAGATCCTTGTTCATAAACCCCACATACCTTGGCAGATGATTAGATGAAGAATATTGAATTGTTGAATCCTAATTGAGTTCTTGGAGCTGAGTTATTGATTATCTTGTCTTGAGAATCCTTAATTTAGGGCTTTCTCAGAGAAACTATGGAGGATTTTGATTTTTTGGAGAATAAGCTTTGGAGCTCTAGGGTTTGCTTTGAGAGAGAATGGATGAAAATAAGCCTAAAGTGCTTTAAATATGTTTAATCTTGTGTTTTGGACAGATTGGGGCTTGGAAATTGACCAAAATACCCATTTTTAAACTTCTAAACAAAATTAGAAAAATAATATTTTTTGAATTGGCAGGGCACCACGATGCGCCACTATCATGGTGGATCACTGGAAATAGGACAATTGGGAACTGGAAGTTTTCCGCGATGTGGAGCTATCGCGATGCCCTTTTGGAATGCCATGTTGGCCATTGTTGCGACGCGGTGAAATCATGTAGGCTTACTAAAATTGGACAATTGGGAAATTTGACCTCTCCGCATTGTAGGGCTATCGCGGAGGGCCACTAGATTTTGACGATTGGGAATTTACCCTCCTCCACGATGCGGTGGGTGCCTAGGTGGCACACTGTTTTACATAAAATGCCCTAACTTCTTAATCTAGTGTCGGATTTGGGCGAATTTGGTATCAATGGAAAGCTTATTCAATTTCCAATACAATGGAAAGTCTAAATCTGGAAAATTCCGCATGGAATAAATATGACTCATTTTTAAGCTAACCTTTGACATTCTAGGGATGAAATTAAGCTAGGAAAAAGTGCGGGGTATTACAATATCTCCCCCTTGGAAACATTCATCCCCAAATGTCGCTAGTTAAGATAAGAATGCTGAGAAATCTGAGGCTATAAGCTATCATGCACAACTAAAATGAACTGTTTGACTGAATCCTAACATAATGAGCTACTGAACTGATGTGTGAGTGCATGAGTTTGCTTAAAAACTACAATATAGCTAAATTTGATATTGGAAAAGAGCTGAATGAAGGAAGACTATTAAGAGATGAGGATACTTGGTACGCATGTCTGCTTATGCTTCCCAAGTAGCACCCTCAACGGACTGATTTCACCACAGAACTTTAACCAAGGGAACTTTTGTGTTCCTTAGTCTACAGATTTGATGATCAAGAATCTCTACTCGGACTTCTTCATAAGAAAGGCTATTCTGAATATCTGTACTTTCTAGAGGAACTATAACAGCTAAATCATCCATGCATTTCTTTAAGAAGGATACATGGAACACTAGATGAATGGAGAAAAAATCTGTGGGTAGCTCGAGTTCATACGCTACCTTCTCAACATGACTCAAATTACAGAAGGGGCCTACAAATCAGGGACTAAGCTGCCCTTTTTTACCAAATCTCTTTACCCCCTTCTGTGGTAAAACTTTCAAATACACAATATCATCAACCTCAAACTCAAGATCTCTTTTTCTTAAGATCTCTTTTTCTTATATTCGCATAAGATTTCTGACGACTTTAGGCTGCTTTCCTTTTAATCTCTCTCAAATCAACTGAACTTTCTCCATGGCTTCAATCACCATGTTTGGCCCAATCAAAGCAGCTTCACCCACTTCGAACCAACCAACTGGCGATCTACATCTTTGCCCATAAAGAACCTCAAACAGAGCCATCTGAATACTAGCATGATAACTATTATTATAAGCGAACTCAATCAACGACAAATGCTCATCCCAACTACCTTTGAAATAAAGAACATATTTACTCAACATATCCTTTAGGGTCTAAATGGTCTTTTCTTCTTGACCATCTGTCTGCGGATAAAAAGATGAATTGAGATGAATTTGGGTACCAAGACCCTTCTGAAAGGCTCTCCAAAACTTAAAGGTAATCTGAGTATCCCTATCAGAGATGATGTACAAGGGAACTCCATGCAATCTAACCATCTCTCGGATATACAACTTAGCATAATCTTCATCTTTATAGAATGTATAAACTGGCAAGAAATGTACTGACTTAGTCAATCTGTCCACTATAACCTAAATCACATCATGCTGACGACGTGAATGGGGTAATCTTGTCACAAAGTCCGTATTCACCTTTCCCCACTTCTAAGTGGGGATATCAAACTCTTGCAGCACACCACTAGGTCTTTGGTGCTCTACCTTAATCTGTTAATATGTTTTACACTTTGCTACCAAATCTGCTATATCTTTCTTCATACCACTTCACCAATAGATTTTTCATAAACCGCAGTACATCTTTGTGGCTCCTGGATGAATAAAGTAATGCACACCATGCGCTTCTACCATAATCCACTGCCTCAAATCATGAACACATGGCACACATAATATACTCTGGTATCTCAACATACCATCTACCCCTTAGGATAAAATCTCTATCTTTTGGTCTTTATTGACTCCTTTTGTTTGACCAAACTAGAACCCTTGTTTTGCTTCTCCTTCATTTATAGATCTAGGAAAGATTTGGAATTACTCTAAACCCTAACATTCCCTTCAGCTGAATCAGTTAATCTCACACCCAATATAGTTAACCGATGAACTTCCTGAACGAACTCTTCCTTATCATTGTCTACATTAGCAACACTGCCCATAGACAATCTACTAAGGGTGTCTGCCACTACATTGGCCTTGCCCGGATGATACAACACGCTCATATCATAATCCTTCTACAATTCTAACCAACTTCTCTGACGGAGGTTCAACTCTCTTTGAGTAAACACATACTAAAAACTTTTGTGATCCGTGAACACATCAACATGCACACCATAAAGATAATGTCTCTAGATTTTCAAAACAAACACAACAGTAAGTAACTCAAGATCATGGTTTGGGTAATTCTTTTTATGAGGCATAAGATGTATAGAGACATAGGCTATAACCTTACCTCTCTGCATTAAAACACAAAGCAAACAAACTCTAGAGGCATCACAATAAACAATAAAATTATCTGTACCATTGGGTAATGCTAAAACTGGGGCTAAAGTGAGTCGAGTCTTTAACTCCTAAAAACTCTTCTCGCAGGAAACTGACCACTAAAACTTAACTTTATTCTAAGTCAATCTAGATATAGGAGATGCAATAGATGAGAAACCCTCAACAAAATATCTGTAATAGACAGCTACACCCAAGAAACTCCTAATGTCAGATGGAGAAATAGGTCTAGGTCGATTTCTTATGGCGTTTGTCTTTTGAGGATCAATTCTAATACCTTCACTAGAAATAATATAACCAAGGAAAGATACTGACCTTAGCCAAAATTAACATTTACAGAATTGGGTGAATAATTGGTGATCTCTAAGAGTGTACAACAGAATTCTAAGATGGTCTGGATGATCGTCTTCACTACGAGAGTAAACAAGAATATCATCGATAAAGATTATGACAAACATGTCCAGATACTGTTTGAATACGCCATTCATCAAGTCCATGAAGGCTGCTGGGGAATTTCTTAGCCCGAGGGATATGACTAGAAACTCAAAATAACCATAAAGGGTTCTGAAAGCTGTCTTTGGGATATCATATTCCCTTACTTCAAGATAATGATACCCAGATCTAAGGTCTATTTTTGAGAAACAAATTTCACCTTGGAGTTGATCAAATAAGTCATCAATTTTAGGAAGAGGATATTTATTCTTGACTGTAACTTTATTCAACAGACGATAGTCGATGCACATTCATAAAGATCCATCTTTCTTTTGCATGAAGATGGGAGAGCCCCATGGAGAAACACTAGGTCATATGAAACCTTTGTCTAAAAGATCTTTGAGTCGCTCTTTCAACTCTTTAAGATCGGTGGGATCCATAAGATATGAAGGTATTGATATGGGTTGAGTATCTGAAAGAAGGTCAATCCTAAATTCTATTTCTCTATTGGAAGTTACCCTCAACAAATATTTGGGAAAAATATCAGGAAACTCATTAACTACACTAACTGCCTAAACTATTGAAGTCTCAGACATAGTGTCCTTGACTCGAACCAGATGATAGATACACCCTTTGAAAATCAACTTTCTGTCTTTAAGGTAAGATATGAAATGACTCTTGAGAAACACTGAATCACCTGGCATTCAAGGGATGAAATTAAGCTAGGAAAAAGTGTGGGGTATTACATTAGATCTTATATGTGTAAATGAAGATTGTTTTGTTATGTGTAAGAATGAAGATTGGTTTTTATGCATTTTTTATGTGTAGAAATTAATATCGATGTCTTTAGTTTAAAAAATGAAAGAAGATTGATATCTAATGTGTTTAAAAAAAGGATAAAGATTGATATCTTCTTTGTTAATGAAATGGATGGAGATTGATATCTTCTTTGTTAATGAAATGGATGAAGATTGATATCTTCTTTGTTAATGAAATGGATAAAGATTGATATCTTCTTTGTTAATGAAATGGATGAAGATTGATATCTTATGTGTTAATTAAATGAATGAAGATTGATATCTTCCGTGTGAAAAAACTGGATGAAGTTTGATATCTTCTATGTAAACAAAATGAATAGATGTTCAGCGTAGAAATGAAGATTTCTTTTGCATAAAATGAAGATATCTTCCATGTAAAAATGAATATATCTTACAAATAAAAATGAAGATCTTTTATGTATAGAAATAAATGTTATCTATAAAAATGAACGATGGTGTAGAAATGAAGATCTTTGGTAAGAAAAGACATAAAGTTTTAAAAAGTCTGTAAAGGGCTAAAACACCATTTTTCTCATAGTTGTCCAAATTTATACAATTTGTGACAATTTTAGAATCTAGGATGCATTCTTATTTTTATGTTGATAGGGATTCAAATTTGATGAATGCCTTGAGGAGTATATGAGTAACAGTAGCTTACCCATTCTGCTGTCTGAGAAATGTCCTACCCTTTATAGTATGATAGAGAGCATGGCTGCTGTGGTGATCTAGAAGTTTTACAGCCTTGATGTATTAATGTTCTCTCTAACTCTCTCTTTCTCTCTCTTCTACTCATATATATATATATATATATATATATATATATATTTATCTTGCAGGCTTATGTACTATATTACATTTTCAATTGGAACAATGAGGGTAGAGAGCTTTTCCAAGATGAGGTCTATAAAGCCTCAAATGGGAATTTTACTGTTCCCCATTCTAAGCATAAACTCTGAGTTGTTGCTGAATGAAGACTAGAAGATGATCAAGATACAAGGCTCTGTATCTTGTGTCTTGTATCTTAATCACCTTCTAGTCTTCATTCAGCAACAACTCAGAGTTTGTGCTTACAATGGGGAACAATAAAATTCCCATTGGAGTTTTTATAGGCCTCTACTTGGAAAAGCTCTTCACCCCGTTGTTCTCAATTAAAAATGTAATATAGTATGTAAGCCTCAAAGGTACATATATATGTATAGAAAGAGAGTGAGAAAAAGAGAGAGTGAGAGAGAGAAAAAATACAACAGGGTTAAAAAACTTCTGGATCGCCACAACTGTCATACCCTCTATCATACTATAAAGGGCAAGACATTTCTTAGATATCAGAATAGGTAAGATACCGTTACTCATACACTCCTCCAGGCACTCATCAAATTTGAATCCCTATCAACATAAAAATAAAAATGCATCTGTAGTTTCTAAAATTGTCTCAAATTATATAAATTTTGGACAGCTATGAGAAAAATGGTGTTTTATCCCTTTATAGTCTTTTTAAAATTCTATGTCTTTTCTTACCAAAGATCTTCATTTCTGCACAGTCAATCATTTTTATAGATAACATTTATTTCTATAGAGAAGAGATCTTCATTTTTACTCATAAGATATATTCATTTTTACAGGAAAGATATCTTCATTTTATGCAATAGAAATCTTCATTTCTACGCAGAACAGCTATTCATGTTTTTTACACAGAAGATATCGAACTTCATCTAGATTTTTTCACATGGAAGATATCAATCTTCATTTATTTATTTAATACATTAGATTTCAATTTTCTTTCATTTTTTTACTCTAAAGACATCGATATTCATTTCTACACATAAAGCACCAATCTTCATTCTTACTCAGATGGCTGGAAGACAGTGACTTTCACCAGCAGAAGGTAAACTACCAAAAAATGACCAATGACGGAAGGTAAGCGAACATAGCCGCAAAGCATCAAGGTAAGAATTCTAGATGCAGCCACATGTAAGTTCCTTCAAACTCGATCCCTTTAATACTCTGCATCACCATCACCACCACCACCCCACAATCACCCTGATTTAGTTTAAGTTTTTATGAATGATTATGTTTTTTTTTTTGTATTGTTCATTAATGAAGAAGCTTTCTTAGTAGGATTTTTTTAGAAGAAAGCTTCTTCTATTTTGCCTTTTTTTGTTGAAGATGAATGCAATGCAATGAACAAGTTGAATATAAGTATTTCAGTTTCAAAATTATGTTTTCCCTCTTTTTTGTGATTTTTTCTTTTTTCTGTTAGTTATTCTTCTTTATTGTTAACTTAAATTTAGATTGACGATTAAATTCAAAAAGAGTTCAAAAACTATATATAGTCTATCATCGATCTTATACTCCATCATTTCGCAACTAAACATAGTAGTCGATCGTAGACTATATGAATCGATGGGCCATTAGTATCTTATAGTTTGAAAGAAAAATAGTTAAATTAAAAATGATTTAAACATATAATAACATGTTTTGGGGCTGATGGAATAAAATAACTAAATTAAAAATGATTTAAACAAATAATAACATGTTTTGGGGATGGTGGAACAAAATACTTAGATTAAAAATGATTTAAACAAATAATAACATGTTTTGGAGCAGGTGGAATAAAATAATTAAATTAAAAAAGATTTAAATAGATAATCACATGTTTTGGGGCTGGTGAAAGAAAATAATTAAATTAAAAATGATTTAAACAGATAATAACATGTTTTAAGGCTGGTTGAACTAAATAATTAAATTAAAAATGATTTAAATAGATATTCTTGAACTGTTAGTGACACTTAATAGACTATCGTTGATGTTGACCTATGTCAAATTCATGTAAAAAATATACTTATGCTTTGAGGGTCCATTGATTTGGTTGGTCTATCGTAGACTTACACCATAAGGAGTGCATTAATTGATCTCCTGATTATACGTAGACTGCTGCTACAGACCAACACTTGGATGTTTTCAAAAAATGAATAAATAAATTAAAAATAAATATAGTGTGGGTTTTTATACATATGAAGGAGTGTAAAAAAGTCACATAATCATATTAGAGGTTATAAAAATTAGGGATGGTGAATAAAGGAGAGTGTGGATGGGTAGTGATCGAAGAAACAATATGCTAAGAGTAATGTTTGTAAAATCACAAGTATATTTTGAGGATAGTGATTGTATTTGATGACTACACATTCCACATAGTCCTTTAATCACCACCCCCAAATCAAAAGAGTATGTGGAATGGATAGTGGTTGAACAATCATCATCCTCAAAATATATTTGTGCTTTGACAACCATTACTCTTAGGATATGGTCTGTACGACCACTACTCATCCACACGCTCCTTAATTCACCACCCCTAATTTGTATAAGCTCTAATATGATTATGTGACTTGTTTATACTACTTCATATGTGTATAAATCCACACTACATTTATCTTTAATTAATTAATTTATTTATTTCCAAGTGTTAATCTATAGTAGCGGTGTACGCATAATTAGGGGATCAATCGATGCACTCCTTATGGAGTAAGTATAGACCAAGCGAATCAATGGACCCTCAAAGCACTAGTAAATTGTTTATTGTAATATTTTTAATTCAACATATTATTGAGGGTCCATCGATTACGAGTGTCTATGGTAGAATTTAGTATCTCGTTGATGACTGATATAGGTCATGATCTACGACAGTCTATTAAGTATCACCAATAGTTCAAAAAACACAATTACTGTTCCAACGGTAACACAAGGCTAGTTTTGTATTCCTTCAGTATTAACACTTATTTTTACCTCATATATAATGTCCACCATCCCTCATTATTTTATTTCATTAACTTTATTTTTATTTTAAAATTCTATAATGTCTCAAGAATCGCAAACATCCAATTATAAAAAGACTCTAATTTTTCATTGTGGAAATGTGATTTTCTTGAGGACGCCATGCACGGACTCAAATCCAGGTCGCAAATTTTATAATTTTTCAATTGCGAAGATGCACTATTAAAAATTATCCCTATGGCAACGGTTCAAAAATCATTGCGATAGATATATAAATCATTGCCATAGAACTACCACAACGGTTTTATATGTGTTGCATATGTGAGCGTTGGGATAGACCTATTGTAACGACTTTTGCAATGGTTACAAAAACCATTGCAATAGATCTATCTATTGCTATGGTTTTATCACTCTTATTGAGACGGTTCGAATTATCTATTGCAACAGTTTTATTAGCACTTAAATGACAACATATTTAAGTCATTAATAAAATGAATAATTCTGGAATTAAAAAAATAAATAAATAAAGGAGATACAAGCATGTCAGCTAAAATTAAAAACGAATAATGCTAGCAGGAATATAAAATGCTATGGTCTAGGTTCCTCAAAACTATTATTGTCAATATTTAAAGATATTGGAAACCAAATACAATAGTTTGAATTTACTTTATACAATAAGTGAGTAGATTGACTATTTTTTTCTTTTTCATAGATATTCAAAATATGCTTTCACAAGAGATTTTTATCAAACACCTTATGGGCATTAGTAATAATGACATTTAGCAATCATACACTTGAATGTAGAAGAAAAATGTAAAGAAATTGACAAGAATCATTGCATGTACACATACCAAAAAAGAAAGACGTGGAGAAAAACATAAAATATGTATCCAAGAAATATAATTCGCGAAAACTAAATCAAAAAATAAAAACAAAAAGAGAAAGGAATAATTAGTAACTCAAGAATATGACAAATTTATACCCCAAGAATGAACATACAAATGAGAAGGAACCTCACCACAGTTGGAGTTATTTGTTTAGTTACTTATGCGACATGGGAATTGGCTTTCTGGTATGATTCAATCCTTGTATCAAAGGGAAAGCTTTCTGGTGGTGCAACCATTTCTTGTTTTTTCGGTGTTTATGGGATGATAATAGTTTACCAATTGACATAACTAGAACTACTAAAGTTTTTTCAACTGGAAACATATCTCTGGCATAAGTAAATTAAGTGTCTATTTCTGTAGGGGCTTGGCTCTATCCCTATCTTATTTTTCTCTATTTGCACAAGGAACCATTTTGGCTGCCAAGGTATTTGAAGTTATAGGCAGAGTGATTCAGATAGATCCCTACAGTCCAGAGGTAAGGACGTTGCAACTATAAGAGGGTATTGAGTTTAAATGTGTTACCTTTTCATATCTGACTCGTCCAACTATCCAGATTCTCTAGTCTCTTAACTTAGTTGCTCCAGCTTATAGGACATTGGCATTAGTGGGTATTAGTGGAGGTGGAAAGTCAACAATTTTATCTATTATAGAAAGGTTTTATGATCCTGATTAGGGTAAGCATATGAAACTCGCCACAAATAAACATACCAGTCACTTTCTGGACTACCTAGCTATTTCTTTTTTTCATATTGCTTTTTTTTTTTAATTTTTCCTTCCTTTTAACTATCTCCTCTCTCTTAATGTGTTTAAATTTAGTTTATTCTTTTCTCAATGAATATTATAAGTATTAAACATGTAAAGGTATCATTCTGAGGGATGGAAGTATGTTTGACATGCAAAGTCCTACAATTTCACAGCTTAAATCCCACAGTCTTCCTTACAAATAGATAAATTCTCATGCTACAAAAAGAAAATAAGAAGAAGAAGAAAGGCCGAGAAGAAGAGGAAAAGAAGACAGACCTTGATTGTTACTCCCAATAAATGGACGATTGATTTGTTGAATAGCAGCCTCTTCCCTTAATGAATGAGCATTAAATCTTAGCATATTAGGATCAAGTGTTAATCCTGGATTTTGACGTTTCAATTGTTCAATGATGTTCATTGTAAAATATCATTCAATGACATCTCTTTGAGTCTGCATTCTTTGTTGTATCCTCTCTTTTAGTTCATCCATTCTCTTTTCCATCAATTCATCTGCAGTAATATTTGAGGAGGGTCCAAAAACACTTACTTTTTGTTTTAAAAGAGGATTGGTCACCCTACGTCTGATACGATAAAAATAAGGGACGCATGAAAAGGCTCAAAATAGTCAACAAATCAAGAGGAATCCAAGGACACCTTTGAGAACTAGTTTCGGTCAAACAACAACAACACAAGAGTACAAGGAAACAAGGTGTATTTATACACCAAAACAGCCACTAAAGCGTGATGAACACAAGAAGATAGACAACAATATGATAAGGTTAATAACAACAACAAATAGTTACATAATATATGAACAACAAGACCTAACGATTTTCCTAAAAACACTAACTAAGACATGAAATGTAGAGATATATAGTGAGACATACACTTAAATAAGACCCAAGAACCCAAAGATATATTAAATCTAAGGACCCCTAGAACTTTCAATAGCAACTCCACACTCTTACGAAGACACGAGAGGGATTCCACCGATTAAGCACCATTATTTCCAAGCAATACACATTCATAAGTGCTTCCACACTTTCCATGTCTTAGTTTTGGCCTAGGGAGGCTCTCTCTCTCTCTCTCTCAAGAGAAATGTTCTTATTCTTTCAATACCATGAGACAACTAACTAAAATAAAACCCTAACTTGTTCCTTATACAGTTATTACAAAATGGAACAAAAAAATATCCATAATACCCCTCAAGGTGAGGTGCCCCTCAAGTGTAAGAGTGGACTATTTTTGGTGTGTTTTGGACCTCTTTTACACTTCAATTGCATACACCAAGTGTCGAGACTAATGCGCACCCTCATAAGTCCATATCCGTGATTATTCTTATATCATCCTCTCCATCTTGAGAGGAATTTGCCCACAAATTCATGGTTTTATCTTATTCAATTGGCCACTTCAAAAGAACTACCAAAAATAGTTCATAAAATATGAAGAATCCGAGTGCTCAGTAACAACAAATCTCAGCCAACATCTTCATTCAGAACCTCGGCTTCCTCCCGATCTTAAGAATTGCCTTCAATCTTATTTAGATCAATTGAGTTTCAACCCTATCAAGGATATCACAAGGAACATTATTATCCATTGTAGTCAAGAAGTACCTACAAAAAACACAAACAAATGAGTTGTATAAGAAAAGTCCTCACACTCTCTCTTTATTTCTATAACGCCCCAAATTTGGTACCCGAAATGCTACACGATGCTCATGACCCCAAAGGACCACAAGCTAACCCATGACTGATATCTGTACCTAAACACTTCATAATAATAATAATATCATAAATGTGGAAACATGAACTGAAAAGTCATGAGGTTCAATGCTGATGCATAACTGAAAATATGGTATAATAATACCAAAACTGAATACAAATACTAAAATACTAATGTCTGAATATCTAGTCTAAAAGCTTCTAAACTGTCTGAATTGGGAGTTGATGGGATAGGTCCCCAACTAACTTCAACTACTAAAATAAACTGAAAACTGAAATAATAAAGTATTCATTACGTCCTCAAAGGAAGAGGACTCGCTACTAACTCCGACTGCTGAACTGGGATGCTACTGATGCTCTGGAGCTCATGCTTCTAAACCTATGGCATAAATTAAAACACCATAGTGAAAATACATCAGTACGTTGGAATGTACTGGTATGCAAGTTAGGTAGGCTAAATTCAATAGGGTTCACATGCATGAACAATACTAACTAACTGACTAACATGAACGTGAGAATATAGGCATGAATACATAACTGAAACTGAGATCATGATATGATTGAATACTAAGTTCTGACTACTGAGTCTATTGATAACATGGATTCACTGACATCTGAGTTTACGGTTACTGGGATACTGAATAACTGAGTTTGCTAATATTGATAACTGAGTCCATAATAAGTGAGGACTAGTACTATATTGATTAATACTGAGGGACTGATGTTAAACTACTGATAAATGAATAACTGTTTCTGACAATTCTGATTATGAAGAACTGGTCTGGCTGTCTGTACCTGATAGTCGTGTATCTAAATATTTATATATATATATAACATGAATTGCTAAAACTGATTTAGCTGATACTAAGTGACTGTGACAGTCTTGAATCTAAAGAACTATCTGAGTTCTTTTACTAAGACTGAGACTGAGACTGAAACTGAGACTGTAGGAGGTAATCATCTAATCGACATGCCCCATAACTCAGCTGGTGGGTTCCAACCTATAACCCCAGCTGGAAGGGTGTCAATACCGTGCCACAGGTAAAGACAAGCTTTGAGTAACCCTCATCTGACAGTGTCCCCAAAAGAGAATGGTGGGCCCCTCATTCGACAGTGCTTATCTACCTTATCTATCCTCGATCTGATAACATTGATGTCTCAACCTATGCTGGATACATATTTCTGGAATGCAAGGGTTCCTTTTAAGAATCACATCCTCATCTGAAAGTATGTGTTCCCATCCTTGGGTTCACTCGGTACTGAATCCTACTTCCAACTGAATTGAGACTGAACATGATTAACTGAATTGAACTGATACTAATGGTATGGTTTAGCTGAGCTGAACTGGGTTTACTGAGTTCCATTGACTGACTCATTTGATTCCCTACTGACTTACTCATCTAATCTGGTGACTGATTAATGGTTAGGTACTGGCCATAAGAGATTGAATGATACTTAGTCTGAATAACTTGGCTGAGGATATGGAGATAACTGAGTAACGTGAGATAGCTAAGCATGAATTTAGGAAATACTGCATTATCTAAGGATGCAAGACCAAACGTATTATATGATTTGGAAACATTCCAAAGACTGGGGTACTGAAATACTAATAACTAAGTAATTGACAACTGTACGCTATGGTCTAGTAAGTCTGAAATTGATTACTGAATTGAAGCTAACATTATAATTAAGACTGTAACTGGGACTCATAATAGAACTAAATGTTTGGTCCTAATAACTGAATACTGATAACTGAGGGTTAGGCTGATATTGAAATGCCTGATTCTGAGATTACTAATTACTGAAGTTGTAATTGGGATGGCAACTGAGTTATGATAGTCACACAATGAAGGCTGACATAAGTCAAGGATCTGAATGTACTTTCACACTCTGATCTTTCCCAATTTCTAAGTACTACCTTTTGCTAGACATTTACTTACACACTAACGTGACGTTTAAGCCTATCTTCATAACTATACCCTCGTGTAAACAAGCATGCAACAATTTTCTCTTAACATGTAAAATTCACTCTAACATCTAAGCAACTGCTCATCGCTACACTACTTTCACAAAGAGAGCTTATTGAAGGGTTAAGTTAGGGGATCTGATGCATGAATAGACATTAAATAAACTTGATGCATGACTGAAGCCTAAGGAATAGAGTATAAACATCATGGACTCACTAAGAGGTCTAAACTGTGGATATGCATAAAATAATCTAAATTTAACTGATCAGTAGGGGCGTAGCATGAGTCACGAAAGCTGAGTATACTGTAAAACATGATATGCATACATGAGTCATGAGATGCATGACTTGAATTTGGAGTTTTCTATTTTCATAGGACATGATCTGTATTACAAAGGGGAATAGAACTGAACCCCTTATGCTGGGGACTGGAATCGTACATTATTCTATGGAAAGTGTATGAATATAAGCTATGTTCATATAACGAAGATGTGAAGCATACGTAGGTATCATGCCGACTGGAGTACAAAACTTTACACTGAGGTAAGTATGGGTCAAGAATCGTCTCCCCTTACTGCTTTTCTATTCATACTGGAACTACTACTAGAATTCTGAGAGCTTGGCTTTGTTACTTGATCTATCATCTCCCCCTTAACTTTAAGCCATCATCTTAAGTCTATGAACACTTGACTAAACTCTGAACTGAACTACAATCATCATCACATACTTACACTTTGTTCGACACATGCCTACCCTACTAAACACATCATCTGCTTCTGTTTCCAACTAATATCATATCAAAACCTTCACACTTAATTTCAAGTCAATAGTCTTAATTTCTTGCTTGGACTGTTTAAGCCTACTGGTTTAAATTGGTACAACTATCCCCATGAATACATTAGCTGTTCAATCTGGATATCATTATCCCAACTCTACTACTGCTAAACTCTTGGGTTCATGCTTGTAACTCTTGGCCTATAATATCATAGGATTCGGAGAAGGGATCTAATAACCTATCTAAATTTAGGTTCTAGAAGAAGTTGTCATGATCATGGATAAAATTGATACAACTTTGGAACATAACTGAACTGATGGGATATTGTTGAGCTTGAGGGTAATTCCATAGCTGTCTTTAAGGATTATCTGAGGAAGCCCTATCTTTAGGACCTTGAGCTATACTATTTTGGTTTCCTTGGAAGCAAGGTGGAGTTGACATTAGTGGAGCATGATGAGAATCTACATGAGTTTCTTAGGAAACCTCTCTATAGAAAATTTGAAATATGAAAGAAGGGAAACTATTCCTAAAACATCTTATAGCCTCTCCTACGTAAGTGTGGTACACAACACACCTATGTACAAGACTCTACTAGATGTGGCTTTCAGATTTCCTAGGACACTGTTGAATCTGGCTCTGATACCAAGTTTGTAATGCCCCAAATCTGGTACCCAGAATGCTACACGGTGCTCATGACTTTGAAGGAACACAAGGTAAACCATGACTGATATTTGTACCTGAACATTGCATAAAAATAATAATACTAATAATATCATAAATGTGTAAACAGGAATTGAAAGTCCATAAGTTTCAATACTGATACATAACTGAAAATATGGTATAATAATAACGAAACTAAATACAAATACTAAAACTACTAAAGTCTGAATATCTAGTCTGAAAGACTCTAAACTTTCTGAATGAGAAGTCGACAGGATAGGTCCCCAACTAACTCCAAATACTAAAATAAATTGAAAACAGAAATAATAAAGTAATCATTATGTCCTCGAAAGATGAGGACTCACTACTAACTCTGACTGCTGAACTGGGATGCTACTGATGCTCTGGAGCACGTGCTTCTAAACCTATGGTATAAAATAAGACACCATAGCGCAAATACATCAGTACGTTAGAATGTGCTGGTATTCAAATGAGAGAGGCTGAATGTAATAGGGTTCACATGCATGAACAATACTAACTGACTGACTAACATGAACGTGAGAATACAGGCATGAATATGTAACTGAAACTAAGATCGTGATATGGTTGAATACTAAGTTCTAACTACTGAGTCTATTGATAACATAGATTCACTGACATCTGAGTTTACAATTACTGGGATACTGAATAACTGAGTTTACTGATATTAATAACCGAGTCACTAATAAGTAAAGACTGGTACTGTATTACTGAATACTGAGGGACCGATGTTATACTACTAATAAATGACTAACTATTTCTGACAGTTCTAATTTTGAAGAACTGGTCTAGTTGTCCGTACCTGACAGTCGAGTATCTGAACATATATATATATATATATATATTTATATATAACATGAGTTGCTAATAACTTATATAGCTGATACTGAGTGATTGTATCTAAAAATCTATATTCTAATGGAACTTACTAAGTTTTGTACTATTCTGAGTTAACTGTATATGACAGTCCTGAATCTGAAGAACTATCTGAGTTCTTTTACTGAGACTAAGACTGAGACTAAAACTGATACTGTGGAAGGTAATCATCTAACCGACATACCCCAAAACTGAGCTGGTGGAGTCCAACCTATAACCCTAGCTGGAAGGGTATCAATACCATGCCACGGGTAAAGACAAGCTGTGATTATCCCTCATCTGACAGTGTCCCCAAAAAAGAATGGTGAAGCCCTCATCTGACAGTACTTATCCACCCCATCAACCCTCGATCTGATAGCATTGATGTCTCAACCTATGCTGGCTACATAGTTCTGGAATGCAAGGGTTGCTTCTAAGAATCACACCCTCATTTGACAGTGTGTGTTTCCATCCTTGGGTTCACTCTATACTGAATCCTACTCCTAACTGAATTGACACTGAACATGATTAACTAAACTGAACTAATAATAATGGTATGGTTTAGCTGAGGTGAACTGGGTTTACTGAGTTCTGTTGACTGACAAAAATATTACTGAGATTTGATGACTGACTGAGAGTATTGAGATTACAGAGATTACTGGAAATACTGAGGTTACTGAGATTGCTGAGTACTGAGATCACCGAGATTATTGAACTAATGAGATTATTGAGATTACTGGGATTACTGAGTTTTTCCTGAGTCACATAACTGACTGAGTTCTATGGATCATGGCTTGACTGAGAGTATCGTGGAAACATGACACTGGCTCTAGGCACACAGCTATTTTTTTTGGGTACAAGTAACCCCAGGACTCGATAGAAGGAAACTGACAAAGCATGACTTTCTTGAATTCATGACCAAAGTTCATAATTCATAATATGATAGTTGGGGATATCATACTACACATAGTTCTCAAAGTCTTATACATGGAAGGGAATGCATATAACAACATGCCATAAGTCCATCAATCTAGTTTTATGAACATTCCATCAACAATCATAATGCATAACAATATCATAGAAGTCATTGTTTTTATAAGGGTATAGCATGCATTTGTCATTTAGTTCACAATTTAGCTATAATACATGATTTCTAGTCTCTTAAGTATTTTATCAAACATCTTACATGCACAGCTTAGGCATAGGTGTAATCATCAAATTATTCATCATGAGCAACCAAATTTACATGTTTCCAACTCATATGATACCATAGATCCATAAAAACACATAAAGATTTCAACTTGGGAATCATTCAAGATTAATCACATGAACATATTCAATCCATAATATAAACATCATGATATATGATTTAGAAGAGGGTTATTGAGCTTCATGGATGAAAGGAATCCATTAATGAACACTACGCATACCTTAGTTCATAAATATATGAAGATTAATGGAGAGATTCTTGAGTTTGAGTCTTGAATTTGGATCCCCTATTGAAAATCCTAAGCTTATTCTTGAGAGTTTTTGAGAGAAGAGAGTATATTTTGGTGAAAATAGGGCTAAATCTCATGTTTTTGATATATATATAGGGGTGGGAATATGACCAAATTAACCCTCAAGACACGGAAGTGTAATGCTAAAAAACTGGGTACAAAGGCTACACAAAGGGCGACGCCTTTGGTAGAGCCTTTTGTACCCTGGGTGGCACCTTTGGTAGAGCCTTTTCTACCTTGGGCGGCGTCTTTGGTAGGGATTTTCCCACAAAAGCTACACCAAGGGTGGCGCCTCTTAATAGCCTTTAGCTACTGATTAAAAATCCAAAAGAGCCCTAAACGGATTTCGAAAGTTTTGAAACTCATCTGGGATGTGCTATTACCTTGCCCCATCGTAATGCAACTTGAAAATCGCAAAACAGAGGTTGGGAAGATTGTCAAATAAATTTACAAAGTTTGGAGGCTTAAAATGAGACTACGTCTTAAACACTTAGCTAACATTTTCTAAGTGTTGAACCTTCTATAGAGCTTCAAGGAACTAAACGAGCTGAATTTAAACGCAAGATTTTGTGGGGTCTTACAATTTCCTTGCCTCTTGGATTCCTCACACTTAATCTCCCAAGTGTTGTAAGCTTTATTGTACTCTGAAAGGTGTTGAGAGGTGAACCAAACGTTTACAACGACTAAAAAATACAAAGAAACACAAAGGACCGTACATACGATGAACGGTTTCAAAACTAACTTACAATCTAGTACTAGCTTGTAAGTTAGTAATGGAATCAATAAACGAAACTAAAAAACAACACAATGAAACTAAAAGATCACAATTTGAGCTTAAATATGTTGCGTGAACAGTAAAATATGATGATGTGGCAGCCATGTATTGGTTCGGTTCTAAAATCGGTGACCACTGCTTTGGTAGGACTAATAGGCTGATTCAACTCATTTAGCACTATTAGTTGAAGCTCAGTTCATCCATGTACTACTGCCATTTATGTAGCGCCTCTTTTTTTTTTGTTAATTAAGGGCCTACAATAATATGAACAACAAAATTACTAGAATGCAAATAATTTTAAAAATAGTATGAACTAAAATTTATATATTCTTGCCTTCTCTAGATTGTTCATTTGCTTCAAAATTAGGAACTTGTGATTAACTTGCTGCACTTGTTCTAGTGATGGTTGTGATGCACGAGTGGTGAAATCTGACAATTCTTGGCACACTTGCTCCTACAGGTAAGATAGGATCCAGAATTACCCGTTTCACTTGTTCTAGTACTTGGGATCTAACTGGAACATTGTTTGACTTCTCCTTCTGCTTGTGATGATTTTTCTTTGCATTTATGTAGCTTGTATTCTTCCTCTTCTTATTCTTCTTCTATTCTAGTATCTGTTTATTTTGTAATGCTGCTAGTGATCCATCTGAAACAAAGCTCTTAACTTTTTGGTGAATTTTTGAACAACCTTCTTGATTCATGATTGTTCAACTTTGATCTGCAAGTTCAAAAATATATAAAATAGGTTGAGTACAATAATTCTAGATAACAACCATTAATGAACAATGTTTCTTGTTTCATTTTGGACAAAACATACTAATAGAACATACTAATACGTTTAGTAGTATGTAGTTTTTGGTTTCTGTAAATTGCTAACTATAAAGAAACAACAATCTGCATTAAGAAAATATCAGCTTGGAAGACAGAAACTAGGAGTAGTACTCCAATAAATAGGAATAGTTAAAGAGTGGTGGTTGTTACTGGTAAGGCTAAGAGGTGAAGGAGGATTAAGAACACAAAGAATCCTACCAGAAATACCTGCTCTTGTTTCTTCGTTTCTATAAAAGAAGAAAAATGCAACCACTACATCAAGGGTTCAAAACTAGTTTAGCACAAAAGAAACACACGCCACTGCTGCTACACCACCCCCAATCACAAATAAAATGGGATCAATTATATGAATAACCACCATCTGTATTGCTCCATTCAAGCTAGCATATATACGGGAGAGAAGATAACAATATCCAAGTAAGCTCAAATACATTTCAAATATTTGAAACGCAACACGCAATTGAGGAGCTATTAAGATCCAAAAAGGGAGGCATTATTAATCTGGAAAAGGCATTTCAATCCATCCAGCATACTCACAAAGAGTACACCTAGCCCTCAAGAGCACATCTTTGTCTCCCTTTAATATCATCAACAAAATTATCAGATAAGGTACCTCTTAAATCAACTACTAATACAGTTAGAACTAAAACATACTGCATACTGTGCAACGAAATATCAAATATGATTAATTATACGTGTCTATAGTTTAATATTACAAGATTCAAAACTCTTTCATACTCTCAGATTATGTACTGTACTTTCAAAAATAAGGTTATTTTACCTTACCTTCATCATACTTGTATCTGTCATACATGAATGTCTGGTCTAAGAGGATAAAAAAGTACATAATCTGAGAGGAATTCTTGTGATCTGATTGCACATACTCATTCTGCGAAGACCATCCAATATATAAGAACAATCAACTTTTAAAGAATGTCTTTAAGGCAAAACAATAGAAGATTAGAAAACAATTAAGGTAGTCGCTTCTGAACCACTAAACTAATAATCTCTTGATGGACATGATGGAGCAAAAAAAGACATCCTTGAAACACTCGACATACTAATCTACGAAAGAAGGAAAGCTTGTAATGACTATGCTTACATTGCTATGTGATTTATATTGATCAACTAAGGTGGAAACAATAAACGTTATTAAAATACATTGAGAAGGTGTCAGCATTTACTAGCAACAGTAAGTGAAAAGCCAAAAGATGTTGAGTCGCTACCAAGCAGTCAAAAGGAGTACAATGGTTAAAATCAAACAATGCATGAATGCTGCATCAGAGGACAGTAAGATAATGAAAATTTGCTGAGAGTTTGTGAATGATTTTGATAGTACACATTAAATATCTTGAAGGAAGATATCCTTACCCAGGTGCGCCTAAAGTCAATTTCCTCAAAAATTCCTATACTTTTCCCTCATTCACTAAATTCTGCATTTTCCATGTTCATCTAATTCAGTTTTAAGAACTTCAATACCCAACAACAATAACTATAAGGTTGGGTTTGGGGAGGTATGTACGCATCCCTACTCCTACCTTATGATGGTAGAGATCCTATTTCCCATAGACCCTCGGTTCAAGTAAAGAATGGCTTTATTGTAAACATACAATGACCATCTAATCATAACATAAGAATGGCAATGCGCTGGCTTATGCAAGGTGTCCAATCAGGGGATAATTTGGTGTTCCATTATTCTAGTCTTGGCCACCAGATAGCAGCTTCTATTTCTGCTATTTTCCCCTTTTTTATTTGGAAGAAAATAGTTTACTCTTGTTTCTTGAGACCAGTATGCCAGCTTATTACTATCAGTACATCTTTACATGACTATTTTGCTGTCATGGCACCAGCTAGAGTGAAAAGATGCATCATCTTGTGTCTCATTTTCTAATTTGTAAGATTACATATGTTATGAAGGCTCATTAATATGGGATAAGATTAATGAAATCTGATTAGCTTGTGTAATCTTAACTTAAAGCATAACAGTGATCATCTTTAGAAGATTATAGGTCAAATAGAGGTACAATAACAATGTGTAGTGCAACCATGATATTAACGTCTTCGAAGTCATTATTGATAGAGGAGAAGTCCTTTCCAGTTTTTTTTTTAAGAAAGGCACATAAGGTATGTCTAATAAATAAATAGAAAAATTATTCTTTTTGTAGATATCACTTCCTCAGAGTGTTGTCTCAAAGTATGGATTTCTTTTCAATTTCTTGCGGACAGTACTTCATTTTGATTTTTTTTTAATTTCTGGTGGATAACATTTCCTTCCTAGTAATGAAAGAAAGTAAAGAGCTGGCGTTGACATTAATATCCTTTACATGCAAATCAAACATAGACAAGCAAATTTCAGTAGTATCCTTTAACTAAGATGTCTAGTATTGGTACAAAAGGAGCAAAGCCATACTAATACTTTTAGCTATTGAGAAAATGTAAGGAAAAAGTTCAAACCTGCTTCTTCCCTTGCTTTGAAATAATAAGGTGAGTCAGATCATCTTTGAGCTCCTTTATCCGAAAATATGTTAACTTATCCTATTAACAATTGGCATAACATGACCAACTCTACAAAAACAAAATTGTAAAACATGAACAACTCTAAGAAATATTCACAATTACCATAAAAATGAATAGCTCAACAACAACAACAAATACCAAATGCTTTAAATGCATACATCAACCTCACTTACCTTGAATCACCCACATGTGCCCTCAATTTTCTTCAAATGATTATTCCAGACAATTCAAAATATGAACAACACCTTTTAATAAATTGTCAGCAATTAGCAGGTTAACAAAATGTTAAATCAAATAAAGTAGAAAAAAATTAGAAAGTGGCCAAAGATGAAAGAGCAGATGAACAAATAGAAACTAAAAATGGTTTTACAATCAAAAGTTGAGGAGGGAAAATTTTACC